>NW_027395781.1:0-186937 GCF_047715665.1 Aspergillus karnatakaensis | reverse complement strand
CATCATGTCATTCAATCTATATACAAGATCCTCAACTTTTCCCTTCCCCCTCCTCAACCCCCTCGACACCAAATATGCACATACGCACCCAAAAAAAAAAAAAAAATAATAAAAAAAAAAAAAAAAAAAAAAAAAACTAACTCTCAATAACAACCTTCACAACCGGCCTCCCAGCCTCATCAACCCCACTCCCCGCAAGCCCAAACGCCCTACTCCCCTCCTCCAACGGCACGCGATGCGTCACAACCCGCTCCTCAACAATACTCATCTTCCCACTCGCCATCAGTTCAATAGCCGCCGGGTACGCATACCCATCATACCGGAACACACCAATGATATCGACCTCGCGGAGCGCCGCCGGACCTAACGGGACAGTCTGGACGGGGTTCCCCATGCCGATCTGCACAAGGACGGAGCCCGGGGAGGCGGCATAGATGCCTGCCTGGATGCAGGCGGGGACGCCTGTGCAGTCGTAGACGCGGGTGAAGCCGAGCCCGAAGGTGTCGGTTGAAGAGATTGTGGATTTGAGGGCTGAGGCTGTGGATTGGGCGGTTGAGAGCGCGAAGGCGGTTTGTTCAGAGTGCGGGGCGTCGCGCGGGGGAGGGGGTGTGGCGGGTTTAGGGATTAGGAAGGTGGAGAGGGTTGGTAGGGATAGGGAGGAGGCGATTTGCAGGCGCGAGGCGTCGATGTCTGCGATGACGATCTGGGTGAAGTGGTCCTGCGCGCTGATGGCTGCTGCGAGGAGGAGGCCGATGGCGCCGGCGCCGAAGATCAGGGCTGTGCTGCCGTGGCCCTCGGGGGTGAGTTTCGGGGGTGGGTTTGAGCGGCGGATGGCGTGGAGGCAGACGGCGAGGGGCTCGACGAGGGCGCCGCCGGCGAAGGAGACGGAGTCTGGGAGCTTGTGGCACATGGATCCTGGGTGGGTGGTGAGTTCCATGAGGGTGCCGTCGAGGTGGGGGAAGACTTTGGCGGAGGAGCGGAAGCGCATTTCTGGGCAGAGGTTGTAGCGGTTGGAGAGGCAGAGGGGGCATTTGCGGCAGGGGAGGCCGACTTCGAGGGCGACGCGGTCGCCGACTTTCAGGTGCTGGACGTTGGGGCCTGTTTCGGTGACGATGCCGGAGGATTCATGGCCGAGGCAGTAGGGTTCGCGGACGACGAAGTCGCCGTTGCGGCCGTGGTTGTAGTAGTGCAGATCTGAGCCGCAGAGGCCGGTGGCGCGGATGGCGACTTGGACTTCGTCGTTTTGAGCGGAGGAGACGGGCTTGGTTTCCTGGTTGTTGTTAGAGAGTGGGCTTGTATAGATGCGGGGGTAGAGAGTTTACCAGGCGCAGGTCTTTGGCGCCGTGGAGGACGAGGGCTTGGCAGGTGGCCATGATGAGATGTTTCTGTATGAGGGCTAGGATTGAGATCAGAACTGGTAGAGCACTGTCTCATGCGCCTTGGGAAGAGGTCGAGAGTATTTGAGTGTTGGATGAGTTGGAGAGAGGCCCCGCTGAACGTGGGGGGCTGTTGAGATCCGGATTTGCTCCGCGTCGGTTATTGAACCACCAAGCAATAGCCGACTTCCTCTTAGAAGACGCTCTCTTCTACCAACGGGATACTCTTCAGACTTTCAGAGACGGCAAGCCAGACGAGTGAACTCGCTGATTACTACTTCGAGACACTGACTGGTTCAGAGGTACGCGCAGAATCGCATCTCGCAGATTCCTCCGAAGTCCGTGGAGGGTATAAACTACATAGATAACTCTGGAGTAAAACCCCCACGTGGAGAAAGAGCTTCAGCCATCAATCAATAATAACTACGGCTATCCCACGAGAATCCGACCTCTATAACCCACCGGACATTTCTCCAGCCTTCTTTCCTTTTCCCAAGTTCAACTCTTCTTTTCCAGATCCTTCCTTCTCCCCCGTGTCCTCGACAATTTCTGCATCTCTCTACCCCGCAATTGACATCATGCCTGCTGCCCTCCTCATCGGTGAAATCACCCACGCGAGAAAGGAATGGGAGGAGCTCTCCTCCATTCTGACCCTCAAGGTAGGTAACAGGCTGTCGCATAGCGAGCATGTATCTAACAATTGTCTTGCGAAAAGGACTTTCCCAGCGGAACGCGCGAAGACTTCATTCGCAACATTAAGGACGGCCAATACGATGATCTGGTGGTCATCTACCGCTCCAATGCTTCTACAAAGGTATCAACATTGAGATTTCGATGTAAAGTCTTGCGCTGACAGTCGCAGTTCACCGGTCCTTTCGACGCCGAGTTGATTTCTCTATTGCCCAAGTCGCTCAAGTATATTTGCCACAACGGAGCCGGATACGACAACATTGACATCCCCGCCGCCTCGGAGAAAGGTGCGTCATTTAGTAAACGACGAGGCGCGCAAGCTAATCGCTACCATAGGAATCTCCGTCTCGAGCACACCCGTTGCCGTCAACAATGCCACCGCAGATGTTGGCATTTTTCTTATGATTGGTGCTTTGCGACAAGCTCACGTGCCACTGACTGCGATCCGAGAGGGTACGAACACAATTGACATTCAATCATGGGATGCTGACGAAACAAGGGAAATGGCATGGGCAGACCAAGCTCGGCCACGATCCCAAGGGAAAGGTACTTGGTATCCTCGGCATGGGAGGAATTGGTCGCGTAAGTAATATGAAGGCTTGTAATGCGCAGGCTTCGCTTCCGCTAACAAGAATAGGAAATGGCCATTCGCGCCCGAGCCTTTGGCATGAAGATCCAGTATCACAACCGGTCGCGCTTGAGCCCTGAGCAGGAGGGTGATGCTACATATGTCTCGTTTGACGATCTGCTCGCTACTTCCGACGTGCTGAGTCTGAACCTGGCGCTAAACGCATCTACCCGCCACATCATCGCGGAGAAAGAGTTCCAGAAGATGAAGGATGGAGTTGTCCTCGTCAATACTGCGCGCGGTGCGCTGATTGATGAGAAGGCATTGGTGGCTGCATTGGACTCTGGAAAGGTAAGTCACGATTCCTTCTGTTTGAGCGAAAACTAAGTTAGTAGGTTGCGTCGGCTGGCCTGGACGTGTACGAGAACGAGCCCAAGGTAGAGCTCGGCCTGCTCAACAACCCTCGAGTGATGCTGCTGCCTCACATTGGTACAATGACTTATGAGACGCAGAAGGAGATGGAGATTCTAGTGTTGGACAACCTGCGGTTGGCAGTAGAGAAGGGGGAGTTGATCACACAGGTGCCGGAGCAGAGGAAATAAAGTATATAACACATCGTATATTAGACATAAACTACCATGTTTGCCGGATTTTCTTTTAAGTAGTTTTCTTGAAGTAGAGAATTAGAAAAAGAGGCCGATGTTGCTGAGCCGGCTAGTCTGCGGAGTCCGAGCGGAGGGGGATACTGCCAGGCGGTAGCCCAAAGCGGCTAGTTAGGGCTCGCTTAGGGCAGTGGATGCCAAGAGCGAAGGCGCACCACAACGAGCGACTCTCGCGATCTCCAAAGTTTGACGGCCGACCGACGAAAAACGACAATCTTCTTTCCCGACATCGAGGACCACCCCGGCAACCACATCAAAATGGTGAGTGTTATTTGGCTCTTGCGTTCACGTTCAGGATCTCGAACGACGGATTCGAATTATTCTCGTGGAGGAACACGCACGCATGTCATGTTGAACGACGAAGAGAAATGTCTGCCTTGAGGGCGATTCGACCGCTGGCCTTGCTGTGTCCTCTATCTCGAATTTCGCCCGTCACCGTTACCCTTCCCACGACCTGTGCTGCACTTGAAAAATCTGCTTGGAATATTTGGAACTTCTGGAATTGAGACTTTTGGAATTGAGAAAATGGCTGGATGCTGATACTGGGTTTCATCGATCAGGTCCGTTACGCTGCTCAGGATATCCCGGCCGACAAGAGCGCCCGTTCTCGGGGCTCTTACCTCCGTGTCAGCTTCAAGAACACCCGCGAGACCGCCCAGGCCATCAACGGCATGAAGCTGCAGCGCGCTCTCACCTTCCTCGAGAACGTCACCAACAAGGCCGAGGCCGTTCCCTTCCGCCGCTTCGCCTCCAGCACTGGCCGCACCGCTCAGGGTGAGTGTTTCTACGTTCCGGAGCATTGGAGTGAGAAAGTCGTTGGAAAGAAATGGATTGAAAAGAAAAATCTCGAATGGACTGGGAATGGACTTGTTGAATGATGCTGACGGCCTTCCAGCTAAGCAGTGGGGTGTCGCTCGTGCCCGCTGGCCCGTCAAGTCCGCCGAGTTCCTCATCGATCTCCTCAAGAACGCTGAGGCCAACGCCGACACCAAGGGTCTCGACACTGGCAACCTCGTTGTCAAGCACATCCAGGTCAACCAGGCTCCCAAGGGCCGCAGACGTACCTACCGTGCTCACGGTCGTGTATGTATCCGCATCAGCCGTTGAAACAATCCGTCTAACAGAAGCTAGATCAACCCTTACATGACCAACCCCTGCCACATCGAGCTCATCCTCACTGAGGCTAACGAGGAGGTCAAGAAGACCGCCGTTGTTGAGCGCACCCGCCTCAGCTCCCGGCAGCGTGGTGCCCAGATTCGCCGTGCCATCACCGAGGCGTAAGCGGGTTTGAGGTGTCGGGGAGGAGTGGATGAGTGGTCAGAATTTACGGGATAGCCGGAGTTTTTCTGTTGTACGGAACAAATACCTGGTCACGAAGAAAATACAAAAGATTCTTCAAAAGAAATTAACACTGTTGAAAAAGCTTTCATCGGGTTGAGCAACGGAAATCAGCCTCCAGTTAATTGCACTGCATGGCGGCCTTGATATGTAATTGTCTTCTGGCTGGCGCAATACAGTCGTTATGATGTTCCTTCTGTTCAGTGTAAACAGGCTGTTACCTTGGTTGGTACTCGTTCGGGCAGCCTTCAACAGTAAAGCGTAGACTGGACCACACCGTTCTTCCATCTGCCAGCCAACTGACATCACTCTCTAGACACTGCCTACATCTACAACCTACCTCATTTCAAGCAATCCTCACAATAGACGCAACCTCTCCATCGCCCGGCTCATTCTGACCAACAATCCCAAGCCTTCCATACAATGGCGCCCCAGGCTTACTCGCATCAACATAAAGCGCAACCCCATGCTCATTCGCAAGATCACACCCATTTCAAAAACATCGTCCATGCACCCTGCCGCTGACAATCCGGGTCAAGTCGGTCTATATATATAAAAGTGCATCAGTCTCCGCTCAAGCACAGGCCATCCCTCTATACGAAATACGGCACCTCTATATCTACACATCCACACGGACGTTACAGAAACTTACCCTCATAACCGGGCATATCAGGATGCCAAGGCGGATACCTCCTCCCGCGTTGCTCCCTTCTGGCGAAGCAGTATCCTATTTCGCGCATGTCGCTATCCGGGCGTTGCCGTGGAAATCTACCTTAGGAGTTGTTGTCGATAGCCTTAAGGGATAGGTTGAGTGGTTTGTGTGTGAGGTCTGAATCGAATAGGTTTGCGGCGGTGTATCAGGCATGGAGTTGGGGGCGTGGGGGAAAGGTATGACTGTGAGAGCCTGAGGAGGAACTAGAGCCTAGAGATTATTGTTTTGGGAATGTCGGGGTGTTATGGGATGGAGGGATAGGGGGGCTTTTAGTGGGGTTAAGTTTGGTGAAGCTGTAGTAGAAGGAGGTGTCATGTTGTACGTCTTGTAATTAGAGGGTATCATCTGATTCTATTGAGAGGAACATATACTGACTACGTACTACGTGCTCAGACTTCTATAGTAAGCGACGTGCATGATGCAGCTTCTCAGCCCAACGAGGCCTCCAACAGCCTCCAGCTCACCTGAACCTCTGCTTCACCAAGGTGGTGAAAATAACCGGAATAACCATGGAAGGTGGTGAGCCAAGGGTGGCGGTGCTGCAGAGAAGAGAGTGAGCTTAATAACAGAGGACGAATCGCCGGGAGTTGCATACGCGTTTCACCTTTGCAAACTGCGTCCGTGTGGCGGTGGGGAGGCCTTCGAGATCCCCTCCCAATTCAACCCCAGGCATCACCATTATCAATGCTTGCATCATGATATCTAACTGGTTGTAAACAGGGCCTTCTTGCGCGTCCGTGATGAAGTGACGAGGTCGCAGTGACAAAGCTAGAGCGACAAAGCGCCACAGCACTTGTGACCGACTCGCTCCGCACCAGCGCTTAGTCTAAATAAAAGAGCCCCCAACTCCCCCAACACATCCAACAGCTGCCTCCGACGCCGAGCTGCAGCCTGCGAGTCTTCCTTTTGCTATTTTTCTTCTTTCTTCCCACTTTTACTCCGATCCTACTTCTCCCTTTAACCCTGCGATTATTACCCGGTTCGGCGCCGTCAACAATGAAGCGTCTCCTCAGTACCATCAACAAGCGCCCGACCCTGAGTCGCAGTGAGTCTAACCCCGGTTACCCCTGGCTTTCGCTGAACAAATAACAGGCCCCTCGCGCGAGGAATATCCCCAAGACGCCCCCGAAAGTGTTATCCTACGAGAAGTGGTTCGTGGAGATCCGATCAATCCGATGCGGGGAATTATGCTGATCGGTGTTTCTACAGACTGCCTTTTGCGAAGAGGGAAAGGGGCCGCACCATCCGGTTCGCCAATCCTTCGTCCAATATAGCGTGCGATAGCTAACAGCGCAACAGCAAGGAGACGAGTTCGTCCACCTACCGAGTATCGTCGAGAGCGCCGAGTCCAGCCCCAATGCCGCGCGCGAAGCCGCCCACCTCCTTCGGAAACTGTTGTCGACGCCGAACTCGACGGCGGCGAATATCCAGTACAATGCGATCATGCTGATGCGGATTCTGATCGACAACCCGGGCCATACTTTCTCTCGTAACCTCGATGCCAAGTTCATCGCGACGGTCAAGGACCTTCTGCGCACGGGCAAGGATATGGGCGTGCAGCGGTTTGTTCGGGATACACTTGATGCTTTGGAGGCACAGCGCGGGTGGGACGAGGATCTCAAGCCGCTCGTCGAGATGTGGAAGAAAGAAAAGGAGAAGATGAACAAGGTCTACAGCTCAAAGGTGTGTATGCTTGATGACCTGAAACGTGGATATAGGCTGATTGTGCAGGGCAACCGGGGTACTTGGCGAGGAAGCCCGTCGCGTCAGAACTCGGACAACTTTGTGCGCGTCGAACGTACAGACACGCTACCGCCGCCCGAAGAGCTTGTCTCTCGGATATCAGAAGCAAAGACCTCGGCGAAGCTCCTGAGGCAGTTTGTCGAGACAACACCGGCTGTTGAGTTGCCTAACAACGATCTCATCATGGAATTCTCCGGTCGGTGCCGGAGAGCATCGCGCGCGATTCAGAACTATATCCATGCGACGAACCCGCCTCCCGATGAGGATACCCTGTTGACGCTGATTGAGACAAACGATGAGCTGTCCGTAGCGTTGTCAAAACACCAGCGGGCCATGCTACAGGCGCGCAAAGCCCTCGGGCAGCCATCGCCCCCAGTAGACTCCGGCACGCAGACAACCTACCCAGACGAGTTCCCGATCGCAAGCAACGCGCGCCCGGTTCCTCCTCCGCCAGTTCCGTACCGGACCCAGACCCCTCCCCCGGTTGAGCCTGTCTCGCCCGTGTCGCCTGAAATGCTCACGCATCGGTCCGGCACAAATACCATGTTGACCGATATCTCATCAGCAAGCGGAAGCGGACCACTCCCTCCGTCAGGCCGGTACGAATACCGGTCGGAGGACTACCAAGTGCAGAACCCGTTCGCAGATAACTACAGCATCCCACCCGGTCAAGCAGACGAGACAGGTCGGGGGCGTGAGCAGGAGCAAGAACGGTGGAATGGAACGCAGCAGCCGGCGCAGACCCAGCCAGCGCAGCCAAGCCAGCACCTTTAGCAGAACGAGCGCAAGCGATTTGGTTTCTTTTGTATCCTTCCGTGTTTTGTATTTATACCCTGTGATACCTCTTTGCGGTATGAATGGATTTTCCGGATAATTATCGTTTCCTTTCTATTTACCGAGCTTTCGTATCTTATTTCACCTACCATCATATACGGTATTGGCTACTGAACGAGCAGGATCAGGGTAATCAACAGTGGACCCAACATCAGCTCAATATCAGTAAGTCAAGCCCTACAAGATTAACGAAATCTAACTTCCCTCGCAACAGACCACAATAAAGCCGTCTTGATTACCGCCGTGGCATATAAATTGTGCCAATATACTCTCAAATTCCGAGGATGACCGCCGGCCCGCACCAGAGACCAATGCAATGAAGGTGAAACGCCCACAGCGCCAAGTGGCCAGCGCAGCCAAGAGTCCAGATCCACCGCCGTTATTGAGGCTAATCAAGCTGAAACTATATAGCGCTTCGGTTCATTCCGACCGCGGCCTTTCCCTGCTGTTTTCCCTTGCCGCCAGGGCGAGCTGTTGGCTTGGAAGGTGAAGCTGCCATTCCTGATGCTGGCCCTGTCGCACGATTGACAGGCCCCTGAGTCTTATGTGGATTTGGGATGGGATTCTTGCCTGTTGCGGTTTAGGGAGTGTTTCATGGGTCTGTCATGATGCAGGCGTGGGCTCTGGGTGTAGGGGTAGTAGAGTCTTGGAAGAGGGGAGAGGAGTATAGATATAAGGTGAGTTTCATGGTAGACTCGTCCTTTCTCTTCTCCTCTCTTCCTCACGCACGCAGGCTTGCTTGTTGACTTTCTTTCCCACCACATTCTCTTCACCACACTGGTCTGTGACCGTGTCATTCTTTACTCAAACTCACACTCTCTATCGGTATACTGGTATACCATCCAATCACTCTCTCCAACTTCATTTCTCTCGATCTTCAAATCAAACCAACAACAACCACCATCAAAATGATGCAATCAACCTCCATCCTGGCTATGGCCAGCCTCCTCTCCCTCGCCAACGCCCACGGCTACATCACCACACCCTCCCCCCGTCTCCCCGGTCCCGCCATGGGCTCCGCCTGCGGTCAGCAAATGCTCAACAACCAAGAAGCCGACCGCGCCGGTAACATCCAGGGCCAACTGCAAGTCGCCAACGGCCAATCCGACTACGACGCCGCCGCCTGCGACGTCTGGCTCTGCAAGGGCTACAAGTTCGAAGACAACACCGACAACGTGCAGTCCTACACCCCCGGCCAGGTCGTTGACGTCGTCGTCAACATCGTCGCCCCGCACACCGGTGTCGCCAACGTCTCCATCGTCGACACAGCCACCAACACCGCCATCGGCAACCCGCTCATCAACTGGGACGAGGGCTACGCCTCCACCGCCACCGGTGTCTCCGAGGACGAGACCAACTTCAGCATCACCATCCCCGAGGACCTGGGCAGCCAGTGCTCTGAGGCCGGCGCCTGCGTGATCCAGTGGTACTGGTTCGCCGAGGACATCGACCAGACCTACGAGTCTTGCGTTGATTTCACCGTTGGTGGGTCTGGCTCTGGAGAGACACCTTCTGAGCCTGAGGAGCCGTCTACCTCTTCTGCCGCTCCTACCTCGACTGCTGCGCCGACTTCAACTGCCACTGCCACTGCTACCACCACCACCACCACCACCACCACCACCACCACCAGCAGCGCAACAATCACCACCTCCCCCTCTCGCGCCCCTACATTCAGCACCTCTGTCCGCCCTACCTCAACTGCGACAGAGACCCAGACGGAGGTTACCACCCCCACCGAGAGCGCGACTGTGCCGTCTGCCCCTGCCACAACCGACTACTCGCTCCCCGTTGACGGAACTGCCGAGGAGCAGATTAGCTGGATCAAGGCTCTCCTGAAGGCCGTTCTTGCCTACGAGTAGAGAAGCGTAGAATAGAGTAATCGAGTCGCTTTGTGACTCTGTTGCTGGGGGTTTCTGCGGGGGGTTTGATGATGTTGTTTGTTGTGGACTTTCTCTTCGCCTGGGTGTCTGTCGTGTAAAAATACTATTTAACTATTACTGCTTCTGCTGCTGCTAGGCTAGACTAGACTAGAGAAGTGATTCGGTTATTCTAGAGTTGTGTTATCTTATAGAGTTGTTTGACTTTTATTTGCTTGCGTCTGTAATCCATCAATTGCCTCAGGCTACCATCTATGGAAGTGATGTCCGGGTCAAGGACCGGAAGTCATGTCCTTGACTGTCTGACTTTTCCTGCTCAACCTCCCCATCCCCCTCCTCGTGTCTTCTCTTGAGTCACAATACCTACGACACAAGTGCTATGAACATGGCATAGTTAGCAAGCGCATCAAGTTTATCTGCATTGCAGCTAAGCAGCTAACAGTCGCTAGATACGGTACCTCCAGCAACCACCATCGCTCGACACTCTGTGTTGATCCCACGAACCATAAACACGACTTGAAGAGACAGCAGTAGTAAGGTTCTACACCGTTAACAATCTCACAAGGCAACCACACCCTTGATGAGTCCACGATCCTTTACTGGCTTGATGAGTGGAGAGGTGACATCAGGAAAGCAGATACCTAAGGTCCCGACGTTAGCTGGATTCTTACCTTGGTACTAGTATATAAGTGGAGGGAGGAAAGAAAAATAAAAGAGATTGATCGGAATCAGCCTGGGCTGAGCATCATCCCAGGTTTCATCATTGACCGGAGCCTCAGAGAAACAGCCACAACAAGAGTCACTTACCTCGATGAACATACGATATTCAATCGGAATAGAATTGAGCTGAGATGCGGGTGCTTAGAACGCTGCTACTGGTCAAGAACAAAAGTCTCGAAACTAATAGTCGTAACAAAACAGAATCACTTACCCCGGTGCGGGTATACTCGTCGCAAGGGCAATGGGAGAGACAATGAATGCGCCAAGGTCAGTCAGCCATCTAACAAATCTGCTATTCCCACATTAACCTGATATTAGAAAGAAGGGGTCTTACGGAGCACTTGCCTCGATGATGATATAGTCCATCCGGATGGAGTTGACCTGAGAGGCTGTGGAAAAAGTCAGCCGCGAGCAGCTGAGCATCACCCACTCGTTTTCTTGGACGTCTCACTTAAAAGTCGTAACAGGATAACTTGTCTCCATGATGATTTACAATTCAGAAGGATTGACCTGAGAGGCAGTGGCCCAAGCCAGCTATGAATGCGCGTTCCACTAACGAGGTATCGCCCCATCCCATCACGAACCAGAGCCCTAAGTCGCGACATCATCCTCGACGATGTATCCGAGACCAAGCCGTCCGCCTGCGAGGGCCGGTAACCTGAAAAGAGCGGTCCAAATTAGCAAAGTTGAACATAATACCCGCGGATGACTCGAGGTTTCAGCCGTCTCTAACCACCGGAACCACTTGCCTTGACGCTGTTGCCATTGTCCATCTCAAACGATCATATCCTGCTGGACTGAGAGGTGTCCCTTCTCAAGGCCTTGCCCTCAATACACCCTCCATGTCTTAGTCCATGTGCTAGTGATCTCTAGATTACCCAACGAAGAGAAGTCCAGGAAGTTTGTACCAACGGATGAAACCAGTGTGGAGCTGTGTACGACGACCCAGAGGAACGAGAAACGCCCCGAATGACTAGACAGCAAAGAAGACACAGATATAAGCAGAGGATAGTGACCTCAAGCAGAGAGAGACAGGTACAATGAGTCTCGCGGCTTTCGACTTACGAATACTGTTGACATGGAAATCGCACCTGGTGCATGCCACTTAGGGCACAAATGGATGATTAGAAATTTATCTACGTACGGTAGTCTGGACTGATGATAGAACGCCAGGCAATGGCAGGACTTCCTATCTCACCACCACTTTCCTTCTACTGACGTGTAGCCCTAACTTGGGTTTGAAGAGGGGATGGGCTGGTAAAAGGAGGAACACTGCATTTTCTTTGCTATGGTTATTACCATCTCTTTTTTACATGGGATCTCAATGAGATTGCTACTAGAGCCAGTTGATGCTCTTTGTGGTAGGGATGGAGGCGCGTGTGAAGAGGATCGTGGGGGATGGAAGAGAGGGCTAGTGTGGGATCCAGATGATACTCGGTGTATATGACGATGAAAACAGAGGATGAAGCCGAAGCTGAGAACATCTAGATACAGATCTATATACAATAACTTAAACCCCTCCACCCTCCCTCTACCTCATCTCCAACCCCTGCCTCACAAAGTCCACCACCGTCTCCCTAAAGCGCCTATACTGCACCCCCAACTCCCTCCCCGCCCTCTCCCCATCCAACCCATAACTCTCATCCACCCCCTGCTCCTCCCCACCACCCCTAACACCCCCCCGCAACCCCTCAAACTCTTCTTTCACAATCCCCGCCACAACCCCATACGAGAACCTCTCCGGCGCACAAACCGTATATCTCCCCCCACCCACCTCCCCCCTAAGTAACGCCTCAACATGCGCCCCCGCCAAATCCCTCACATCCACCCAAAACGGCACCCTCGCAACCGGCAACTCCTCCCAGAAGCAGCCTGCCAAAGCATCGCATTCGACTCATTCAGCCCCTCCAACCCCGCAACAGGATGCACAACCGGCCCAAACGTCATGGGCGGACAGAGCGAGACGAGATCGAAATCCGGTTTATGCGTGGAGATAAATTCCCAGGCGGCGAGTTCTGCGAATTTTTTGCTGCCCCTGTAGGCGACGACCGCGGAGGTCGATGGGTCGATGGAATGCGCGTAGCTCTGCGGGTTCCAGTCTGAGGACGTGTATGTGAAGTACGGCGGTGTTTTGCGGGTTGTATCAAGCACAGAGGCGAACGAGGATGTTAGCACGATGCGCTTCACTGTCACGGGAGATTGACCATGCGCGGCAGCAAATAGGGCCTTGACGCCGTTGATTGCTGGAATGATGAGCTCGCGCTCGTTGTCTGTCGTGTTGTATGTGAAGGGCTGGTATCCATATTAGCTATGCGGATTCCACTGGCCTTCTCGTCGTGGCTTGGTAGGGAAGACTCACGCTCGCGGCATGAATAACCCCATCAACGCCGCTAACCGCCTCTTCTAGCCCACCGGGGCTCTCGAAATCGTTGATCTGGACGAATTCCAGCTGGGATTTGTATTGTGGGCGGGCGTTGAGCATGGCTTGGGCTTTTGCGGGGGAGCGGGTGGCGCCGCGGACGCGGAGGCCGCGGGCGAGCAGGGCGTCGACGATGTGGGCGCCGATGAAGCCCGTTGCGCCGGTGACGAGGACGAATTTGATGTCCATGTTCGTAGGTGTATTTGGAAGTAGGTAGGTTGGAATGGAGGTGAAGCGGGGAAGAAGTGGGGGAGATGGAGGATCTTATATAAATAGTATAGAAAGCTATTTAGCCGGAGATCGTCCGATCTAACCTCCAACTACCTAGTTTATTAGACTATTATCACTGAAGATGAGGCTGGTATATCGAGAGGGTTATTCACCGAGTCACACTGATGGGGACGCGAAAGGGTTGGCTGGCTGGCTGTTAGTATGTATTGATTTATCGATTCTATGGCTAATAACTATTTCGTATCTTTCGAGTGGTCTTTGTTCTTGTGCTAAATCTATCCTTCTATCGTATAAGCAGGTGCGTTTGATTGTGCTCACACTCTTCAACTCCAGTCGGGATGATCCTCGATTGCGATGCAGGTGTTATATCTCATCAATTATTGAGGTCGATGCCAAAGGACATAGTGTCAGAAATCTCGAGTTTATCATTCAAGCATATATACATTCATTTTCATACCCCAAGGATTAGGGCTCGCTCCGCTCGCTCTGCACTGTCTAGTCAAGATCCGGAATCGGCAACCCGTTCACGATCTTAACCTTCCGGCCGAGCTTATCCAGCGCGTCTTTTGAGTTCTTCGCCCGCAGGTCACTTGTCTCCTTCTCAGAGACAAGAACGAAGTCATACGTGAGCAGCGCATGGTCCTCAGAAACACCGTATTTAGCCGCGTACTCCTTCCCTGCCTTCCCGAGATCCACAACAAGGGAGTCCTTGACTCCAAAGACAGCATCCGATGTCTCGAAGGGGTCGTTTCGGAGATACAGGGCACTGCACACACGTTAGCCACACTGCCCGTCACCGTCACTCACAGAAGAAGAAGGTAGAGAACTCACGTAATCAAATGATCAAACCCCTCCCTCTCAAACATAAAATGCATATGACTCGGCCGATACGGATGCCTGCCCAACTTCTTCAACAACCTTCCCACCGGCCCATCATGCGGAATCGGATACGGCACGGGCGTGATCGCATTGAACCAAAACACGCCCTCCTTGTCGCTATGCATGATACACCGCCCATCCGGCCCCGCGCGATCCGCATGTTGCACATCGTAGTGCCCCGTGCTGTCCGTCTCCCAGATATCGATCTTGACGCCCTCCACGGGATTCCCTGCCGTGTCTTTGATTGTGCAGACGACTAGGAGTGGTTCGCCGGCTGGGTCGGAGGACATGGAGCCGCCCGCGGCGATCTCCTCGGCTTCGTGGGTGTGGAAGGGGCCGAGGACGGTGCCTTCGGTGCTGTTGGGGGGTTTGGGGTGGTCGATTGAGTCGACGAGGATGGAGAGGCCGAGGACGTCAGAGAGGAGGATGTATTCCTTAAGTTGCCTTTGTTAGCATTGTATTTTTTTTTCTTGCGGTCCCCCACTTGAAGAGCAGTAATCGAGATACGAAAGGAAACCTACCTGTCGAACATCCGTACAGATCTGCCCAACTTCGGTTAGGAACTTCAGCCCGGTCATCCACTCTGCGGAGGAGAGGCGAGTCTCGCGCGCAAAGTCGTGCAGGTGCGTGACTAGTCGCTCGAGAACGTATTTCATGCGCGGGTCGTCGCAGAGGGAGTTGATGCGGATGACGTTTTCGGTGATGTTGTCAACCGTCAGGTCTTTCATGGGGGGGATTTTGACTTGGGAGGGGTCCATTGTGTCTGTTGGCTTGTGTTTGAGAGGAGTGAGGGGCGTGGGATCTGGAGAGGATGCAGTGTAAATATAGTTGTCTGAACTCTGAAGTCACCCCGCATGAAGCTCAGAATCAGTAAGCAGGGGATTTTTTGGGAAAGAGGTGATTGGTTGAGTTGGGGTGCTCCGGAAATCCCCCGCGGATCGCTTTAGTTGCGTTGGAGGTAGTAGTAGGTAGTTCTGGGTCATTGCAATGATGCCATTGGTATCGTACAGATGCTCTCTATTGATTTGGACACAATGCTATCGGCAGTGGTGGCTCTATTCAAACGGTGTGAACATCTATTTCGTTCGTATCGTATACCCCCCTAGTCTAAAGAGGTCTGAGGAATGATTCCGCGCGCCACACCCCACACTTACGCGGAAAAGATAATTGCCGATGCTGAGTAAGCTCTAACGGATATACGGAGTAAGCCTTAGATGCTTCACTCCCCCGTGATCATATCTCCAAAATCACTCTCCGTATCTCCCCGCGCAGTTATGGGCTGGGCATGCCCCCGCAATTGCTTCAGCCCGCTCTCATCCTCGACCCAGCCTCCGATCTTTTCCATTCCGGATATATACTCTGCGGCCACCCGCAAATTCTGCCCTGCCGAGAGCGCGCGCTCGATCCGAACCTCACGCGACTCTGACACAAGCACCCGGAACACGTGTGCCAAAAAGTTGTTGAGAATGTCCACGCTCCAGTCGTCTGGAATGATGCTGAGGACCTCGCGGACGTCGAACCAGGCGGCGAAACGGCCTAGAAGGTCGCTTGTGCGTTCAATGCGCTCAGGGAGATCATGGATCTGAAGAAACTCGTCCAGTAGATACCGAAACAGTTCGGATTGACGAGTCTTCTCCGCAAACTCCAACGGTGCACCAGTAGAGCTAGTACTCCGGGGCCCACCAAACAGACAATAGCGTGCTGCAGCGTCATAGTCGCCTAGTCCATGAGTTAGTAGGCGAAGAGCCTCGCGGTGGCGGCCTTGTAGTCCATCAAGGATGATAGACTCGGAGACTAGCTCGTTTTGAAAGGGTTCAATGCGGGCAAGAACCGCGGGGATTGAGTAGTTCAGACTTGGGGCAGCGACAGAAGTAAATTGGGAGCTGCTACCCCCTCCAAGTAGCTGGAGGAGACGAAGTCGAGATTTCCACCACGGATCTGAGGGAAGGTTTTCCGTAATGAAATTCATGTAGGTGGGCTTAGGTGGTCGGAGGGCACGGTAGGTGGAGTATGATTCGGAGAGAGATGTTCGTGCTTCAGGGGACTTTTCGAGCACTGATATTACTGTGTCAAGGTAGTATTGTAAGAGATCATCGGCGTATTGAGCATACTGTATTGACGGTCAGACAAAAGGGTAGACAACCAGCTGCGGAACTTACATTTTTCGAAAACACGAGATGCTCCAAATACTCCTGAACAGCATTCGGCGCACGCTCTTTGAGTAGAGCCACGACATCCGCTGGATCGCGTATGACTCGACTTGTGTTGTCTGCAAATACCTGGATGCCAAGCTGGGGATTTCGTTGGGCGAGCCACGACGCGTACTCCTCGACCAGCTGCGCATCCTTGATCTTGACCAAGTACCGTCGCATTTGCACCTCGACGCCGGCGGGAGTAATCTCACCACCGACATCTTCTTCGCCTTCTATAATCCTCCGCCAGGTCTTCAAAACATTGCCCGACATTTTCTGGCTCTGGTACAAACGGCTCAGAACGTAAAGTCTGTGGTAACTTTCTAAGAGAGCAACTGCATGGTCAAAATTGCCCTTCCAGTTATCGACAAGCTTGTTAAGCTCAGAGCGTATTCGCGACGTAGCCTGCTGCTCTTTCGTCATGCCTGCAGACTGCTCAAGGATGAGCCTAAGAAGACCTGCATCCACGCTGTCCAAGACGTAGGTTTCGTCTGATATACTACCGTATCCACGCTTCTGCTGCCACGAAAGCAGAAAGCGCTTCATCATACTTAGGACTCCAGCATCAAAGTATCCCATGAGGGAGCCTTCCGCTTTGTCGGCTTGTTCCAGGTAGGACTCTGCCGTTTCTGCCAGTCCCGCATGGACCCAGATTCCTTGAACACTTTGGCGTGTCTCGGTGCGTAGGAGAGGGATGAGTATCATAGCTATGCGGGGATCCATTTCTCCAACGATAAGCGCTTTTTCTGTTGTGTCGATGACTGCATCATTTCTGGATTGAGGGTCCATGAAGAGAAGATCACCTAGAAGAAGTAAACTGGCTTTCTGCTTAAGAAAGTTTAACCCAAGGAATTCCGCCTCCGATCTAGGCTCTGTTTGTTGAACGGACCCAATCAAGTCCCAGATGGCTTTCCTATCGAGCGTGTGTCCGTTATCGCGTGCTACCATTGCCTTCTGTAGGAGTTCATCAAGATGTGTGGTGAGTGGATTTCTCACAATGCGCCAGATCTGATTTCCAGCCCACATGACGAGACTACTCCGGGTCTTTCCCATTTGCTGCGCTATTTTTGCTTCCTCGGCGTTTCGATCGGCTTCCCAATCCGAAGCTTTTTTGGGCCCGTCGGAGTCTGTCAGTTCCTGTGACTCGAACAGTTCTTTTTCTTTCTGCAGCTGCTCAATTGATGCCTGAGTCCTCGGGTCTGCGGCAGGTGCATAGGCCGACAATGTGGGTGTTTTCAGCCGAACCATGCGTAATAAATTACCTAGTTCTCGTATCTCCAACTCGGTAGGACTAATCGTGTGACTGACTCCAACGTTCCTTGTTTGTTCGTCTTGCATCATTGGGATTTCTACCCAGCTCTTGTGGTCTTCTGTCTCGGCTGGATCAACATCCCATGGCTGCACCTCTAAAAACTTTCGAACCTGGCCTTCTCTATCAGATTCTATGACGGCGAGTACAAGCTCATCTTTTGTGTTCTCCGGCGACTGAATGAGGTTTGTTTCATCGCCCTTGTCGATAACAATGGATTTGGGGTATTTGTGAAAGGTAATAGTGCCACGGACCACATCGCCTTCCACGTTGACAAACATGCCAACACCGGGCTCTGTTTCTTCGGTGCCCCTGACGAGGAGAAACTCGGACGGGGTCGGCGAGAGAATGTAGGGCTTCAGTTCGGTCGTAGGCTTCGGCAGGGGTGGGAGAGGTTTCCGTTCTTCGCCGGTGCCGGGTTGTGACTCGCGCGTAGGCTGCTCAGAAGACGTCCACGGTGAAGGCTCCTTACCACGCTCCCTCGAGACTGATCGTCTCGGTGTTCCCGCCTCCGATGGCTCCGGCGTTAGGGATCTTGATCGGTCCTTGGAGGACGAGCGCGGGGGTATCGTAGGCTGTAACATACCTCCAAGAGAGTTGACACTAGAGCTTCGACCATGATTTCGACCATCCGGAGAGCTGCCTAGTGGCGAGGTTTTGGAAGCAGAGTAGGCTGGGATATCCTCAACCCGGCCAGAATCTTGCATTTCATCGGCGAAGGATATTGGGAACAAGGGTATCTTTTGCTGGTGTTCCACGTCCAGGAGTGAATACGTCCGGTTGTCTGCGACACAGGATATCGGACCTCTCCGCGACAGCGTTAGACACCCCGGGAACTCAATGTTCCTGACCAGCCGGGCGCCATCACCAATCTTCACCAACATCAGACGGCTGTTGGTCGCTATCATCACCACGGGAGTTTCAGCCTCCTCGGGTGTTATATTCAAATCCAGACCACCTATCCAGCGACAATTGTTGACCTTTGTGTTGCCGCCAAAAGCCGGACTAAGCTCCGGGAGCATGTAAAACGTCGCTGTGCCATTGCATAGGACACAAGCCTTGTTCACGGTAGGGAGAAGAAGGATCTGCTGGATACCCGATTGGCTCTGGGCGGAAGCGCTCTGGGAGAATGTGATGGGTAGTCTTGAGGCTAAGATGAATTGCGGTTCGGTCGATTCGTCGGAGGGGCTAGATGGGAGGCAGACGAAATGCAGGATCTCCGCTTCAGAGGTACCGATATAGAGATTGTCATCTGGGGAAGTGAAGTATCGAGGTTAGCGGCTGGCAGTCTTGTTGACTGAGAATACTCACTCCAGTACTCCACGCATGTAATATGTACATCTCCCTCCGCATCATCGGCGGCCACAGGAACTTGATTGAAGAGCGATCGGAATACATAGGGAGCAGCTTTGGGAGGGGCAACTTTGCGCCTCTTGCGCGAGTTGACGCCCTCCTCTTCTGACACCATGGTGAGACCAGCTCTAAGGCGTCCAAAGGGCTGAAGCTATGAGCTTCTGTGATTGCGAACGATTGACGCTGCGTTGGAGTGGATCAGAGCTGGAGATGGTTAAGCTTGCTGACTCAGGTGGAGTATCAACAATCTACTCCAAGTTTTGAATGCCTGATGTGTCAGGCAGGTGTATATCCCAGTCAAGTCGATCAAAGGTCTTCCTAGAAATGTCAGATCGCCCATCCATCAACTTCCGACAACACATTCATGGTCCAACATGGGGCTACGCAATCTACCGTACTAGTTACTCGCCTGCACTGCAAAAGGCCTGGGAGCGCACAATCGACAAGCTCCGCAATTCAATTATTGCCAGCGTCGAGAAAGAACTGTACGATCCGAGAACAGGGGCTTTACGTCACGATGTTGATCTGTCCCCGGTCAACTTCGTCAAGGACAGGCTCCAGCTCTTGATTCAGGACGACCCCCGAAGCTACAACGGCCGATGCTGTCCGCGAGACATTTCATGCGTGGTGCTACCCGCCGGGCGAACAGGTATTCACTGTGGCGGATATCCTCGCAACTCCAGATGCCTCCAAGGTCCAGACGCGGGCGGACATTCCTGTTTCGGAATGGGTGTGTCTCATGATCGACGAGGAAGTATTAAAATGTGTGGACGGGGATCTGAAGAATGAGTACGGAGAAGGGCCTTATATCAAGGCCATCGAGCGGCTACCTGCCATAAGCCCGGATTACGACGGCTCATTTAAGGTGGCTCTGACCTTCCTGTGGGGAATGTATGGTAGAGCAGATAACCAAGGCGGGGTCGACCAGTTCCTGCCTCCAAGGCGCCGCAAGACGGGTGAGCGACCAATTTATAACGGTGCCTGGCCGGAGGACGTCGAAATGGAGTCTTTAGGAATCGACCCGGATGAGATAGATTCGCTGGAGGACGAACTGGACCAGGCGTTCGAGGAAAGCCGGGGCACTGATTCTCGAGCGGCGGTCTGACCTGTTCAGGTCTCGACTCAATTGAAGACTTTGAGCTCCGTATACGAGACGGCTAGCAAGTCAATGCCACCGATTTCGTTCCGCGATCCTACCAAGTACTTTCTCTTTCTTGGCTTCGCTTTACACGTGCGTCAGGACAAGTAGCTAACAGGAATTTAGGTCCGATGGTCGCTTATCGTTGCTCCCGCGGGAGACTGTCAACCGTATTGCATCGCATCTGGACCGCATAGATATCCTCAATCTGTCCCTAGCATCAAAAGGCCTCTACACTCTGACCGAGAAACTTCTCTATTCAACCGTCACTTTGAAAAGTAACCACGCTATGATGAGATTCAGTCGCACTCTGGCAACAAGGTCGAGCATATCTAATCTGGTTTTGACATACTCGATCGAAGGTGAGGTTGATGTTGAGCCTTCCGCTGGCTGTATCATCGACTACCACATCGAACGACTGTCTTCTCTCCGCACTCTCCTTTTCTGCCCGGCGCACAGAATAGAGAAAGAGTGCCGCTGCATGTCTGCCTTTACTCGCAAATTAACCGGGGGTCATATCAGTCCGACTCTTAAAGCTGGTGGGTGATTGACCTTGCATACGTATTTGCGCGCGCTTGGCTCCTGACGGATAAAACAAATGAATAGTCTGCTTCGACCTCGTCTATCCAGCCGCAGCCACAGTGGCACAGGATGCCCAGCCACAACTCCTTTTAACGATTCTTTCCATACCCCAATTGGAAACAGTCACCGCGTTCTACCGAATGCCGGAACCCGTTTACTGGGATAACTTTAAGGATAGTGTAATTTCCTCCCTACTGCCTCGGGACCCGCCGGTCCTGGAAAACACGCGGTGTACAAACCTTCGGAATCTAGTTCTTCACTGGGATGGCCTTCCCCTGACGAGGCTAGCTGCTCTTCTCCGACTCCCGTGCAGTCTCGTGCGGTTTAAACTCATCCTATCCTTGAACTACAGACACAACAAGTGGCCGCCAGCATTCACGCTTGATAGCGCACTAGGGGCCCTTACCGACTCATTGGAAGTGCTCGATATCTCTACACCATATAAATCCAGTGCGCCGGAGCGGGCAGGCCTCTCGTTCTCCTCTCGCGGCTTATCTTCGTTCAAGGCCCTGCGTGACCTGTTATATTCCAGAGGTGTTTCTCAACGAACGCCACGGGCTTGATGGGAGTGGGCCTTGGTTCCCGGATTCCTTGGTTAGTCTTGGATTAAGCAATGCGTGGCCGACGATCTACGCGAGGTCTTCAACTGAGTTCGATCGGCTCGCTTTTGCTGTCCCGTTCGAGCACTATGACGATAGCACTCAGGTCGATGCTGTCACTAGGGGTACGTTGGGCCGGATCAAAGTAATACTCCAGGATCTTCCCAACTTCAGTACGATCAATGTTCCGGAAAATGATTATTGATACCAGCTGTGGCCTTTGTCGGTTACAGATGGGCAAGCTTCCCCGTTTTGCACACATCATAAGTTACAGCATAAGCCTTAGGGTAAATGGGTGCAATTGTGACGGTGTTTCCTAGTACTAGAATATCAGGGAGTGGAGAAAAGGTGCTCATGCACATGCAGCAAGCTTTTCTTGTGTCAGGCAACATTAGATATGCAAGAACCATGCGCGTCACTTCATTGTGTCGTAGATCTGTGAGGTACTCGTCCATTGATAAATGAGCCATGGGAAAACAGAGAGGGAAAAGTAATCGGACATACATGTATGTGTTTGAAGAGGGCTTTGGGTCGCGTATAGCTAGCTAACTGCCAAAGGCAAGGTCTATTTCTTGCAGGTTGGCCACTCGGGAGAAGATACCAAACGACAGCGAGGTCCTGAGCAGTCCGTCTCCTTAGGTACAGTTTTGCTGAGGTCCTCAGTCCTCATTCCTGTAAATCGCGTTCAAGTCGGGGTGGGTCGCGCTTGGCTTGTGGAGACCCCGCCCCGCCCCTATCGACGGCGGAGATGGATAGCTTGATAAGTTAACGCATCTTCCCGACTCCGATCGCCGGGCTCGGAATCTCAACACGATCGAAATATCTTACGACAGCGCAGCCTTGGACCTAGGCCACGCGTATGAACTACTTCGTGACTGGCCATATGCTAGATACTGTGCTTATCTTATCTGCGGAGGCTTGGCCCTGGCTTCTTGGCAACCGGGAACAACAACCACCTTCACTGGCAGGTTTGACAACACTGGGAATTCTAGCTGCGCCACGACACCTTTCTGGGTCGCAGCTGTTGAAGACAAGTCTAAAGCGAATAGATTGGCGACGTTTACGAGTGAGACGAATATTGCTCCAGGCTACAAACCGCAGAGTACGATCCACGCCGCGTATCAAGCCACAGTCCAGTGTGTCTCAGCCACGGTTATACAGTAAGTCTTCCTGAGTGAGAAGGATTCGCAATTGGTGTCTAACTCAGTTTCCCTCCAGGCGTTCCTGAGTCATTGAGCAGAGCAACCGCTTACCCCTGAGCGGACTGATGGGCGAGCACACAATGTGTCTGGAAAAGGAGTTGCTGGAATCAGAAAGTGTCGCAATGTCCTTCTTCACTCTATTGCTTCTGGAGAGAGACAAAGAGAGACAAGCCCAAACTTGGAGTTTGGTGACGCCTGAGAAACTGTCTGTTTGGCTGTCTTAGGCCAACTGAGCACACACTTTCCGCAACAGGAACCATTGAGTGTGGCAGGTCTCAACACAAAGGCGCATTTGTCATTTGTCTTTCAACAAACTGGCCACGGGGTCCGTCAAAGAGTTACAATGATATTCTTTTTCGATCTACGTCGAACAGCTGCCCCCGGCGATACCTAGTATGGGGCACGTTTTCGGTCAAACAGTCCCTGCCGTTCCAGGATGGTAACACCCCGCAAAGTCATGAGGCTGGGCGAAGAGAATCTGGGGAAAGAACAGGAGGGGAAGGGTGGAAATCGCGAAATCGCGAACGCAAATCTCATTTTGCCCATACACATGTCCAGGGCCACGAGCGGCTCCGAAAATAACTTTCCGGTATCCGAGACAGAACAGAATTAGCACAGACTCATAAGCAGATCGGCAATGAGCCATGCATGAACTTTCTGAAAGTCAACAAGAGTCCATGTTTACTAGTTCGTGGCGCCCCTGCAATTTCCACTGTTTCGTTACTATTCACAGTTCAGCACCCACAATGCGCCACGATTTTCAGAAGCTCTTTGATGGAGAAACAATGATATACACCGAAAGATCATGGGACTAGCCCTGTGCATTATACGGTCTGCATACCAGCGCTGGTCTAGGAAGAAGAATCTGGTTCAAAGGGCGACGATGCATAGGAATGGAGACAGCTGCCTGCTCTCAATGACGCCAGACACCATGATTAACGGTCTTCTACTCATATCGCCTTTGGAAAGGCCCCGTTGTTCCCTGGAAAAGTGTGCTTGGTGGTCACCTCTCTCCTACAGGCCACTGAGAGCTGGATTTCTGAGGTCTTGGATGATCAACGAATAGGCTGCGCACCCCCCAGACAATTCGTGACATCACGGCCTTTCAGGAAGTTCTATACTTGCGGCATATGAAACGTGCACATCTATTTTGGCTCCTTTCAACCACGAACAGAGACATTATGAGGCACAATGGTTCCAGCCGCAAACGAAGTGCTTCAGACACCGAACAGTGACCTGTTGAGCTGCTTTCTTTGTCTAGCTCTTGATAAATACCACCAGAGAAACTCTCTTCGAGATGGAGGGTATAACTCTCCTTTCTGCCATCACAATCCACACCCCTTTGCATCGACACTCTGATGCGGACCAACAACCTCTACGATAGCCTTTCAGGGCTCGGGTCCGACCTTGACGAAGAACGACCGATGGAGCCCGTGGCGCCTGGTAGCGGCCGCCCGCCCACCCCTCCCGTCGTTAGCGCACCAGGGGGGTTAGCTTACCCTGGTGACGGTGACGATGACGACGCCTGGAGCATGGTGGAACAGCCACCGGGGGATTGCCTTTCTGTTGTGTGAGGAATGGTGGAATTACCAGACCTTTCCATTGTACAAAAGACCGCTCTCTCAGAAATGATAGCGGAGGTGGAACTGTCCCGTTTTCTCCGCTTTTTCGGCGATTACGCTGGGGATATATGCAAGAAGTTTAAGAATGCCTACTGGCAAGAGACTGGGCGAGAACTACCTGAAGCGGACAACAACAGGCCCGAATGGCTGGATGCCTACGGATCTTGGATCCAAAGCGGCTCTACCACGATCTGGGAAGAAAAATTCACAGTTGGAGGCGATAGTCAAATCTGCCAAGAGGTTCTCCGGGAATCTAAAAGACAAGGACATCTGGCTTGCTTTCGAGCTGCGAGGCAAGAGGAATAGCCATTGTCATGGGGAGTATGGTATAAAACACAACGCAAATAACTCTGAACGATGCGAGTTAGCTGAGAAGGCCCTTGTTGCCCTTCCTGGGAAGACTCCGCCCGAGTATGAGAATCGACGGGTCTCTTTGCACCGCATCATGGAATACATCATATGGGATACGAAGAGAAAGCTGAAGAAGCCGGGTGTGAAGGCAGATTCATGATTTTAGTTATTCTGTGTAAAATAGAATGTGATCTTAGACTAACGATGGATGTTGAATCTTCTCATATCAGGCAATACTCATCCTCGAGGCCTGGAACCAACTCACTCAGTCCCCTGGTAAAGTAACTGCGCCATGGGAACACCGCCGATGGGGACGGGGCATCTTTGGGGAAGCGCGGCATCTTCCTTCCGGTTATAGGATGAGTGAAGTTGTTCGTCTTCCGCCCAGCGATGGGCTCGACCAAGGTGTACTCGAATCCATGTCGAGCCTCTTCATACCCATTCTCATCAGCCTTTCCGTGTGCGATCACCCTCCCGTCCCCAACGTACCATCGCCCATCGGGTGCGAGGTAGGCACCATATCCTTCGACACCATATTCTTCAGCACTCAGTTTCGGAGCTTTTTTGGCTCCCTGGCCTTTGTTTTCGTCCTCAAACATAGTTTGAAACTCGTCTGCCTCCTGCCCTTCAATTGCTAAGCTCGTGGGAAGGTCCATATAGTGAATCTCAGTCACAGGCGGCGCCTTGTCCTCATAGGCAGTGTTCAAAACCTATAAGGACCCAAAGTTCGACCAGGCACGGGGTTAACGTCGACCTTATTACGTATACGAAAACCACACACGCGACCTACGCCATAATACCACTGATGGTCGTAATTCTGGTAAGCGCCACGGCATTCATCACCCACCTTGACAGTGGCAAGCTCGGCCTCGTCGGCATGAACGCAAATCTCCTCAGGCCAATCAAAGTGTATATATCTCCGCGTCCACCATTCTAGACCTTCGAAATCCCACTCGGGGTCTCTGTAAATTTGGTAGCGTTTGGGGCGCTCGTACATTGCAGCCAGATGCTCCTCCTTGAGCATCTCGTTATCCTCACAGTCAACCAACCAGGGCAGGTATTTCATTGGCATCGGCTCGTTGGTGTAGGGATCGAAGAATTCGTGTTCGTGGTAGGGGTAGTCTTGCCTCCGCTTGTCGTTCCAGGCACGAGGAACCACCCAGACATAAAGCCCTGTGCCCCGACGGTTGAGCCCGACCTCCTTGACAGTGCCCCATCCGACAAAGAACGTCCCTGGGGGCGCGTTGGGCGGGATATAGATGCCCCGGAACTCGTGACCCGGGAGCGGCATGCGATGCCCTAGGAACCGCCATCGCTCGATCACCGCGTGCCTGGGCACCTTGTTTCTGGCCGCCTCTTGCATTTCGCGCTGCAGCTCTTCCTCTCGTTTCGCCTGCTCCTTCTGCTTCTCCTCCTTCTTCTGGTGCCTCTCTGCCGTGGTTTTCTTTTGCTTGTCTTTGTAGTTCTGCTTTCGTCGTTGTCTGCTGCTGGTCTTGCCCTTTTTCTTCTTCTTCTTCTTTTTCTCTTTCGTCTGCTCCTCCTCCTCCCCCTCCCCCCTCCTCTCCTCCTCTGCTGTATCCGGCTGCTGCTCTTTCTCTCTGTTTTCTTTCTCCTGTGATAGAGGTCCTGCCTCTGTGCTCTCCGCACTCACTCCCTCGGTGGCAGGCCCGCTGCCCTTATCGAATGATTGCACGCTCATAATGACTGTCAGTCAAGATATAGGAAGTAAGGGAAAGAAAAATTTTGATTGAAGTTAAAAGTGAAAGCAGAAGATGAGGTACATCACAGCGGAATTTATAACCCTGTGCATCATTGACTTGATGGGTTCATTATCTACACAGGAGGGGTTAGGGAGGCTTGCCTCGTTCTTTCTGTTCGTTTCGCCTTCCTCCACTTTCCCTCCACTTCGCTGCTGTCTTGCCTTTTTTTTTTGGCTTGCTCTCATGATTTGTTCTCGTCGAACGCGTCAATCAATTGCTGCGCCTATTTTTGGTATTCCATGGTTGCTCTGCTTTATTGCTTTGTTGTCTCGTTCGCGGTTGGTTTGGGATTCGGGGAGTCCTGAGTCCTTTGTCGATTGCGTGCTGGATGGATGGCTATATTTGGGGATGTCTCTCTTCTTTATTTCTCGGTGGATGCGTGTCAGGAAGTCTATGCTCGTTTTTGGTGTTCCTTTATTTTTTTTTATTTGTTACTCCAATTCATTCTTTACTCATCGAGGCGGCCTGTTAGACAACTATGCTCTAGAGAATAGATGAGAGTTACTTGAGCAAATAAAACAACAGCTACAGATGCTAGCATTTTTCTACGCTCTCCAGGCTCATAATAGTCCACGAAAAGTCAGGATCTACCTATATCACAGAGTCAGACAAGAACGCAGATGGATAAGCCCATGCGTCTGGCCTGAGCCGCTGCAGTCGGGAATCAATGGAAATAGACGCCTTTGTGTAGAGTTTAAACAGGCGACTCTCAGCCCTAGGTTCATATTCATTCATTCTATTCCATTCCATCAATAATTGACCAGGTCAGATGATTTCACAACCCTAAGTGATCTGAAGTTGATCCTGACAAAGAACGAAAGAAGATAAAAATAGCCCAATCCCACTTTTGGAGGAGCTTAGGGCTATCTACAGCAGCCTTACTTTATATGCTGCAGGAATTTTGAATGTACATGTTTTTTGTACATGTTTTTTGTACAAGATTACTCAGAGACTATCAAGGTATCTGACATTCACGTGATGCTTGTGTACGGTGTGCATTCACTCATACATTTTGTTGTCTACTGACTCGTTGTAGTAGTTGCAGTTGCAGTGATAATTAACCAGATACATGGCTCAGGATCGTCACAGTAGACCCTTATGGCTGGAGTATCATTAGTAGTTACTTTTTGAGCCGCCGACTGCCACATCCCGCGGCGTTGTCATAGCATTAAAAGCACGCTCGGGGCTTGGCTGCATCGTAGATACCTCTATCAGATAAGACTGTTGGGAAACGAGTGCTTACCAGCTGCTACTCAATTACAATGACTATCCTCCTTATCGAATTTCTCCTATGCATGTTAGCAGAGCACATACAGACGCCAACTCTATCTATTCGCGATTCTTATTTCAGCCTGTCAGGCTTATCATGCTTCTGACTAGCCTCTATCTAACACTTCTAAGACTTGCTAGAGAGCACATCCTGTTTTCAAGCATCTTCCTGCAGCTAGGTCATGCTCTACAAATCACTGAGCTCTTAGGGCTGGAATCCATCCATATGGTCACGTGACCACTCTGCAGGTATTGCTGGCTCAAGCCTTGATTTTATGAACATCTGCAGAGCAGTGCCAATGCACCAAAGGAGATGGTATACTGGAAATACTCCCATCAACAGTACAAAGTAACACCAACTGGACCCGTAATGCTGAAACCACCAACATTGCTCCAGCTGACGCGTCCGGAATTATTGTCGGCCCGGTCGGAGTGGTCCAGGCTGCCTCCGCATCGCAATCGGGGGCATTTCTGGAGTACATGCGCCGTCTTGCCTCTCTCATCTATTCGTCCTTCTTTCTACGCTGGGCTCCAAATACTGCTTGCATGGGGCTTAGCTGCCTGCATTGTCCACTCCATTAGGATCGCATTGACGAGAGCGGGAACCGGTTCGCCTCGGAAAAGGACAACATGGACTCTTTCGCAATCACGGAGAGCATCGTTCCCCAGTCCGACATTCAGAACGACCGCACTTCTGCTCCAGAAAATGGCACAGCCCTGCCTGAGGGCGCAAACAAGTTTCAGCGCGCTATTGCGGCTTGGAGAGGTACCCTCCGATATAATTCCCTTCCATAGCCTCACATGCTAACCTGTTGATCATCCTAGGTATCGACCTGTCCAATACCCTCGCAAAGTTAGACAGCACTGCCTCGGATATTGTTGCGGAACAACGAGATGCCCTAGTACAAAGAAAAGACCTCGCGCAGAAAACAAAGGACTTTCGAAAGCTCGACGATGCCTCCAAGCTTGCGGAATACAAGGGTCTCCTGAAAGGTTCTACTGCCCCACGCCTCAGTTGTGGTGTTCCCCTCGTTAATATATGACGAACAGCCTACCAGGGATTTATCGATCTGTTGACGAATCAGGGAAAGTCGTCGTCTTCTGCGTTCCTACAGCTCTACTCGTCCTTATCCGAAGCCCCCGATCCGTACCCTCTTCTCGAAACCTCCGTCGACTCGCTTGTTCTTGCCGAAGAAACCGTACCCAAACTGACCTCCGAGCGTGATCAACTACAAGGCTCTGTCGACCGCCTCACCACTCAGCTGGAGGATACGGAGAAGCGCCTACAGGAGGAGCGAGCGGCGAGGAAGAAGCTTGAAGAGAACCAGGACACGAAGATCAAGGAGGTTGAATCGTCATGGTCAGCAGTGCTGTCGGAGAAAACGAACAACTGGACCGCCAAGGAGAAGAGCTTGGAGGAGAAGGTGGAGAACCAGGACCGGTTGATCAAGGAACTCAAAGCTAGCTACGAAGTCTCGCAACGGCTAGGCCAGAACGACGAAGGTGGCGATCAGATTCAGCACGGTGCTTCGGTCGCGGAGCTGGAATTGGTGTCTGCTGAGCTAGAGAAGACGAGTCTGAGATTGGCAGAAATGGAGGGACGAAACGAGCAATTGAGGCTTGAGCTGGCTCAAGCTGTTTCACACTCGAAGGAAGAGCAGGCGACCTCTGTAGAAGATGACCCTGCGTACCTCCGTCTGCAATCTGAGAACTCCTCGCTCTTGCGGAAATTGGAAGCGGCACGATTCGACCGGGAATCTGAGCGGCATACGTGGGAAGCGAAATTCCTGCAGTCTGAAAGACAATGCACCAAAGTCACGACTGAGAAAGAAGAACTAAAGACAAGGTTAGAGAAGGTGGCAGATTATGAGGACATCCGTCGCGAGCTGGAGATGATCAAGGTATGTCTTGTGGTTTTGCTTGCGCTCTTCGCACTAATATGTCTTAGTCTATTGAGTTTTCAGCTGGTGACGATGAGGATGCCGGTGACCTCGCGGATGCGGTCGGTGCTAATGGCAGCGTGGACAAGCCTAAGGAAGGTGGGAAGAATAGCTCTCTAGAACAGCTCCTGTTAGCGAGAAACAAGAAGCTCACCGACGAACTTACCATACTGCGGGTCTCCCACCGCGACCTACAGGGTCAGCTCGAAGCACTCCGTGAAGACCTATCGACCACGAAGGATGAGCTAGAGAAATCTCAAACTCTTTCAACAACCCTTGAGAATGACCTTCTCCGTTTACAGCAGGAAGCAGCGAACGCGTTCCCTTCCTCAGCGATGTCTGTAGCCGGCACGTATACCTCGAAGTATCCTCACTCCTCGCGGAGAGGAACAGTATCCCCGACATCGTCGATAATTTCCGGCTTTGATCAGTCCGCCATGTTGAACAACACACTGGACGCTCTCCGCGCAGGCGAACCGGTGGGCGGAGGGTCAGGTCTACTACCCATGATCCAAGCCCAACGAGACCGTTTCAAGAAGAAGAACTCGGAGTTAGAAGAAGAGCTGTCAAAGTTGTACAGCACAGTCAAGTCACTCAGACAAGAAGTCGCTTCACTGCAAAAGGACAACCTCAGTCTGTATGAGAAGACGAGATATGTTTCAACCTACAGCCGGGGACAAGGAGGATTGTCGTCAGCATCCGCCTACGCGAACAAGCCCAGCTCTTCATCCATCCACCCCTCCGCCGATACCCCCTCGGGCCTTTCTGTCGATCGATATCAATCCGCATACGAAGCCCAAATCTCCCCGTTCGCTGCTTTCCGTGGCCGCGAGTCTACGCGAGCATACAAGCGCATGAGCCTACCTGAGCGTGTGGTGTTTTCACTAACACGGATCATTCTTGCGAACCGGACGAGCCGGAATCTCTTCGCGGGGTACTGCTTCGCCCTTCATTTCCTCCTCTTCATGATGTTGTACATGATGAGCACGATGGAAATTGAAAAACACAGCACCGCAACCCTAAGCGCCACGGTGGGGTCTGCGATGAATGCAGGGAGTGCCAGTGGGCAACTCCAGGACGATGACTGGCAGCAAGAGGGGTTCAACCATGCAGGATAATTATCATTGTACTATTAGTGAGACGTTGCGGCCCCTCATTGTCGGCCGTCTTGATGATCGGTTTCGTTTCTGCAATATGAATATCCCTACTGTATATGCGTCGGCGTTTCGCTCGTTGGCATCATTGGACCAGATTATTCCTATTATTAATGTACTGAGTGCGTCTCACGGCGCTCATGAAACTGCTCAAGACGGGATTCGGCTCGCATACTAAGGCCATCACCATGGCTCGGAGACATGAGCGCGAAGCTGCAGCGGAGATAGCCAGTTATACAGGCCTACTCCCACCCAAGCAATTGGCAGCTAGAACTTTTGCTTGGAAGCTCTGCATTGCATTGCAAGCTGTAATAGCCTAATCTAACCGCCCATCAATGTACTGTTGTCTGTGCATGCAGTGGGAATTGTTTCCTCCACGCGCCAAGTTACATGGTGTAAATGGGCGCTTCAGTTCTGCAACCCAAGAGACGGAGGGAGACTCCAATGAGGCCCTCAAATCGATGAGCGCTTAATATAGTCCTGCAAGAACATACTGAATAATTTCTCCAGTATGAAGTACAGTATTGGAAGGTCATCGGACACACTACTGTTCCTCCTCGTGTTTCTTCAAATGCTGTGATACTATTCCTGTCTGGAGTATATCTACCCAGGACGCTAGAGCCTTGTTATCAGACTGTGTCAGACGAATGATGTTGCAAGTCGCAACAGGTAAGTTACAAATACCCCAGCGGATGATGCATGTAACCTTCCTAAATCCGGGCTCCCGGGCGGGTTGGAGATGACTGAGAAATTCACCACGAGATGCCAGGATCTCTATAGGGTGTAGCGTGGGCGTATCTTTCTAGAATGGCAATCAGCAGGAAGGCGTATCCAGACATAGGCACATCCTAAATGTCAGCCAACAGGTGACGACTTGGGCGTGCTTATTGCTTACATAGGTACCAGCCTTCCTCACCCCGCACGATTCGGAAGAGACCGTAAGAATCACCCCTGCCACCACCACAAAGTCAGCAATTCTGCAGGGGGTCAGGTACCGCTGGTTGCACAGCAGGAACCGTGCCCTCACCACCTGTCGTCTACTCGCATGACCTCCCTGCTGAAACAGGGCCATGCGAGGTCAAGCAGCTTCCATATTACGTCGGCGCTTCCACAATGCTATGTTAGGAAAACAGGACGGAGCTACAGTTCAATTAGGTTAACGGGGAGATCAGGATCAGGATCAGATCGAGCTTGGCTCGGCCGAGCAATGGAAAATTCACCGGTCTTTAGGTCAGACTCCAGAGAAGCGCCGGTGTGGACTCTGTGGACTCTGGATCGAGATCTATCATCAACAAAGCTCATTATCAGGCTGACAAAAATAGCAGGCTGATGACTTATTGGAGGCAGGATTACTCGGAAGCTACGTAGCTGCAGACTCCAGATGAGGTCCATCTGCAGCTAAATCTCTTAGGGCGATCTCTAAGCGCCGACCCGGATATTATTAGATTCTGGGGATATCTCTGCGAATGAGAGCAACCTTCACATGCACACGACCCTCAAACAGGCCAATCGCTGCGCTGAAGTGCCTTTTCTGGTGCAGCTTCCAATCGCACCGAGCCCAACCCCCCTGTTTGCCCATCCTCTTCAGGTTTGCTTGTTAGCGCATAGCGGACCCAATGGCACAGCTCGATCGAGCTGGTCCCTCATGGGCGCTTTTACACGGCCTCTCACTCGATACTGTTAATAGATCCCACACTGGTAGTTTCGGATTGAGATTCCTGTCGCTTCTGGTCCGCATGGTTGTACCCGCCCCCATGCAGGAGGGCATCACTGCCATTCTAGTTATTTAATTGTAAGCCTGCGCCTTGGATCCTGCAGTCCATCTTCAATTCTTCAGCTCTGCAAGCTCTCTATCTGCTTATTCTTATTTTTGGTTGCGTTTCTTTGGTCTCGCTTGTTGATACCCTGGTGGTCATCGATTTGCTTCTTCACGGACTCTTCCTCTCCACTCCTACATCTATAAAACCCAGAGTCCACTTGCATTCTTCATCTGAACCTTACTTTTGATACCGTTGCAAATCAATTGGATTGACCAGCATCCGGAATGCGTTCAGTTCTGTTCCTCACCAGCTGCCTTGCGGCTCTCTCCGCCGCAGCCCCCATCTACGAGAACCTCTATGACTTCTCAGACGACATGGCCGAGTTCCTCGGCCGGGTCAGCAAGCGAATCCACAACCGCGACGACCAGTACACCGCGGGTCTCTCCTGCGATGCCTCATCCATTGCCCTCCCCTCCTTCGCCTCGGGCCTCCCAGCCCCCGACGGCCAGCACCCGCTCTACGTCGCACTAGGCCGTGGCACCCAGGTAAGCGCAGCCCAGATTGCAATCCTTAGCAAACAAAACCATCCCACTCACATCCGATAGAACTACACCTGTGCCACATCAACCCCAGCCTCCGAGCCCGTCGCCACCGGCGCCGTCGCCCGCCTCTACAACGCAACCTGCTTCGCCGCAAACTTTCCAGACATGATCGAGCTCCTCCCAGCCATCGCCTACAGAATGACCCTCCCGACAAGGGAATACGACGCCCTGCCCCCCGCCAACCTTGGCCTAATCGGCCACCACTTCTTCGAGAACAAGACCCCCGTCTTCAACCTCGACACCACGCCCACCCGGCAACTCGGCATCGCGAAAGTCCAAAAAGACTCCGACATCAAAGCTCCTGAGAACGCCATCCCAGGCGAGAACGGAGCCGTCGGCTGGCTTTACCTCACGAGGGCGAATGGGACCGAGGGCCGGTATAGCTCTGTTTACCGTGTTGATACGGCTGGTGGGAGCCCGCCGAAAACCTGTGATGGGCTGCCCGCGGCTTTCACGGTGGAGTATGCGGCGAATTATTATATCTATGGGCAATGAGCGAGGTTGAGCTGGGCTGAGCTGGTGCTCTGCTTGAGACACGAGGAGAAGGCCTTTGATTCGTTTGTATATATCTTAGATAATAGTGGGAATGTGCATCTTGATACCTTGCCTGGGTGCCGTGGTGCCTGGGTTGCGATGACAGTTGGTGCTTTGGTGTGGAGTACGCTGTAGCACTGCGTAGAGCTTAATGGGTATATGAGTGTGTGCGAGGTACGAAGTACAGCCGCAGCACTGCCTGATGGTATTTGTGAAGTCACCAATTTCAGGTTATGAGATTCTAGCCTCTTTGCAGGCCTGTGAGGTCGTGCAATTGCTCGGCTGTTGTGGAGTTGCGGTCAGAGAGTGTGGTCGTTGCCTCCAGGGAGGAAATTGTCTGGCATACAGTTGCTAAGACTACGAGTCCATTTGCCAACTGACCCACGGGCTTAGAGTTTTCCTAACTCCAACCCGTGAGCTTCAATTCCATCTGAGATCACCTGAAGGTAATGATAAACTGAGGTGATAGTGCTGATCATGTGACCTCGTCTGTCGGTCACGTGTGTAGTCCACACAGCTCTTGCGAGCTAATCCCAAGACAGGCTAGCGGCATTAGATTTTCGAAAGATCCCAAAGTCTGTCTGAAAAAACTCGACCGCAACAACGACAAGCTGCACGGCCTCCACCGATCCTTGACTGTCAATTCGGGCGTGTTTTTCTCTAGTGGTTTTACTTTCGACAACGTCTGCTTATTTTATTTGACGTCCATCGCCCCCTCGAAGTGATCTCTCTGTCCTTCGAACTTTTCCCTCGATTTCGGTTCAGCACAGCTCTTGCGACCGATCTTCAGCCTCTCTTCGCGGCTGATCTTCTATCGATTTCGAACTCTCTCGAGAAAATCTCAACACACACAACATAATGGCTTTCGGTGGTCCTCCTCGCGGACGTGGTGGTGGTGGTGGTTTCGGTGGTCGCGGCGGTGGTCGTGGTGCTCCCCGTGGCGGTGGTGGCTTCGGTGGCCGTGGTGGTGGTGGTGGTGGTCGAGGTTTGTCATGACCGATGCATCTATCGGGATGCTGGGGGCTATTTAGGTGCTGTGATCTGCTATCGCTTGGCTATGGTGTCTGTTGATGCCGTTGTCAAGGTTTTGTACACGATTGCGACTCAGCGTCTTTACCCTGCAGTGTTCCTGGGAGGGCTCTTGCTGATTCGTTTTTTTGTTTTCAGGTGGTTTCGGTGGTGCTCCCCGTGGACGTGGAGGCGGTCGTGGTGCCCCTCGCGGTGGACGTGGTGCTCCCCGTGGTGGCCGCGGTGGTCGCGGTGGTGGTCGTGGAGGTGGTATGGGTGCTAAGGGCGGTGCCAAGGTTATCATTGTGAGTTATTCTGAGACCGTCACGAAAGCGACTTTGTCTGACTGAAATTTTTAAAGGAACCCCACCGTCACGCCGGTGTCTTCGTTGCCCGCGGTGGCAAGGAAGATTTGCTCGTTACCAAGAACTTGACTCCCGGAGAGGCCGTCTACGGTGAGAAGCGCATTTCTGTTGAGTCTCCTGCCGAGGAGGACGGTGCCGTTACCAAGACCGAGTACCGTGTCTGGAACCCTTTCCGTTCCAAGTTGGCTGCTGGTATCCTCGGTGGTCTGGACAACATCTACATGAAGCCCGGCTCCAAGGTGCTCTACCTTGGTTCCGCCAGCGGTACCTCCGTCAGTCACGTTGCTGATATCGTCGGACCTACCGGAAACGTCTACGCTGTTGAATTCTCCCACCGTTCCGGCCGTGACCTGATCGGCATGGCTACTCACCGCACCAACGTTATCCCCATCGTTGAGGACGCCCGCCACCCTCTGCGCTACCGTATGCTCGTCCCCATGGTCGACGTCATCTTTGCCGATGTTGCCCAGCCCGACCAGGCCCGTATCGTCGGTCTGAACGCCCACATGTTCCTCAAGTCCGAGGGTGGTGTCATCATCTCCGTCAAGGCCAGCTGTATCGACAGCACAGCCAAGCCGGAAGTTGTGTTCGCCCGCGAGGTGCAGAAGATGAGAGAGGAGAAGATCAAGCCCAAGGAGCAGCTGACCCTGGAGCCGTTCGAGCGAGACCACTGTATCGTTGCTGGTGTCTACCAGCGTTCCGCGTAAAAGCCCAAAAGCAGGATTCTTTGTAACGGTCTTTTTCTTTCTGTCTTCATATTCCTTCTGATGTCTTAATCTTGTGCTCTGTCCTGGCGTCGAGTGTGCTACGATTTTTCTTGAAATGTTTTGCGCTTTTTTGTTCTATGTCGTGGAATCTAGATGTGTTTCTGGACATGTGAAACATCGTGCATGGAGTTAATTCATTTATCTGACTTCAAGACCTGGGCTTGGTAATGGACGGAGTAGTTCACTATACCTTTCAAGATTGACAATGACGAGTATTGACCTTCATGTAAACGAACTACCGTGTCACCAACAAACGCTCGATCCCCGTCGATATCTCGGACTTGCGCCGCGTCTCCAACCAGTTTCTTTAGTGACGGTAGATACCCGGAATTCGGACTAGTTCCCGACCAAATGGCTTCGGAGTTTCTGCGTGACCTCTTCTCAGTTCTAGCTAATCAAAATTCTATAACAGGGATATCAAGAGATGATGAGCGTGGGGGTGCAGAGCGGGGGGTAAAGGCCGGGGATGCCCCGCAGACAGGAGTATATCTACCCCCCATCCCTCTGCGAGACGAACTACGAGTCCAGACAGGCCGTCTTTCTTGAGATCTAACTCACTATACTCTCCTCCCTCTCCCTATACTACAAAACCCTCAACATGTCCATCATCATCACCGGCGCAGGCGGCTACGTCGGCCAGGAACTTGCCTCCGCCCTCCTAGCTAGCAATCCCAACACAACCGTGACCCTAACCGACCTCAACGAACCCCCCATTCCCCCCTCCGCAGCCCAGCACGCCTCGCGCACAAAATGCATCGCCGCAGACCTAACCTCCCCCTCCGTCGTCGACACCCTCTTCACCCCAACCACAAACTACACAACCATCTACCTCCTGCACGGCATCATGTCCTCCGGCGCCGAAGCCAACTTCGACCTCGGCATCGCCGTAAACCTCGACTCAACGCGCTCCATCCTCGAGCGCCTCCGCAAAGTCCAGCCCGGCGCAAAAGTCGTCTTCACATCCAGCCTAGCCGTCTACGGCCTCGCGCCCAAGGGCTTCGTCATCACCGAATCAAACTTCCCCCCAATCCCAAGCTCCTCCTACGGGACCCAGAAACTCACCATCGAACTCCTGCTGAACGACTACTCCCGCCGCGGCTTCCTAGACGGCCGCTCCGTCCGTCTCCCCACCGTTACCGTCCGCGCAGGCGCCCCCACACAGGCAGCGAGCTCCTTCGCGAGCGGAATCATCCGCGAGCCGTTCCACGGCGAGAAGGCGACCCTCCCTGTTAACAGGGACGTGGAGATGTGGATCTGCTCGCCGTACACGGTTATGCGGAATCTGATCCACGCGGCGAGTGTTCCGGCGGAGGCGTGGGGGGATTCAAGGTCGGTGAATCTGCCTGGGTTGGTGGTTAGTGTGCAGGAGATGTTGGATGCGTTGGAGGAAGTGGGCGGGCGGGAGAGGAGGGAGCTTGTGGAGGAGAGGTATGATGCCGCGGTGGATGCGATTGTGCAGACTTGGTCGCCGCATTTTGATCCTGAGCGGGCGTATAAGTTGGGGTTTCAGAGGGATATTCCGTTTATTGAGAATGTGAGGAGGTATGCGGAGCAGTTTAAATAGGTTGGTTTTGGGGTGGGTTTGTTGAGGTAGAAATCTAGATATATATATGTTTCCTGTTGAGGAGGACTAAAGTTAAGCAGTAAGCTGAACGAATCAAATGCCAGCGAGAGGAATCGAGCCTTAGAGTTGTGCCTGCATAGAGGCAAATATGCTTTGATGACTAATCAAGCATCGCAACAACCTGTAGTTGAGTTTAGGAAGTGTCAACCACGAGGTGATATGTTGAATTGTTAGATATTAAAAGGATGGCTGTATCTGATCTTGAGTCAGTGAGCGTCTAGCAAGTATATGTGTCTTTTTCCTCCCAGAAGTTCCATAGTCTGCGCTGTATTTGCTATAACAGCGATTTCATAAAGATCTGTTCAATGCTAAAATTGAGATTGTACCATGTAGTCTGATTCGCAACTGTCGAGCGAAAACAACAGCAGTACAGTGTAGAGGGTCAAGGCTGTGAGAGACCTTATGATGTAGGTACAGTAGGAAAGTGTCGGGATCCAAAGCGGCCTTTTGGAAAAGCGGGTCATGTGATTGGCTGGCGGGCTGGCGAACAATTTGACTCCCGAACTTCAACCTCGCATCTCAACTCCAGGGACCTCCAGCCTCATCATCCTCAATTCTCCCCCCCCTCCCTCCATACCCACTTTTCATCCTCTCACAATGGCTTCCCGGCGCCTAGCCTTCAACCTCAACCAGGCTCTGCGCAGTCGCGCCGCCTTGAAGTCCATCCAGCCCGTCAAGCGTGGCTTTGCTTCTCCCGTCGCCCTCCCGTCCACCACCGAGTCCACCACTCTTTCCAACGGCTTCACGGTACGAGTCACCGGCATTGACGATTGCAATCGTGTCTGAAGCTTGCTGACTGGCTTTAGATCGCCACAGAATACTCCCCATGGGCTCAGACCTCAACCGTCGGCGTGTGGATCGATGCCGGTAGCCGGGCAGAGACTGACAAGACCAACGGAACCGCGCACTTCCTCGAGCACCTTGCCTTCAAGGTGTGTTCCTCGAGCTCGAGATTCGACCTTTGCTAACAGCTTCAGGGAACCGGCAAGCGCTCGCAACACCAGTTGGAGCTTGAGATTGAGAACATGGGCGCTCACCTCAACGCCTACACATCGGTACGACTCGGATTGATGGAAGGGACAACTCTTGGAATACCGCGACTAATACTTGCTTATAGAGGGAGAACACCGTCTACTACGCCAAGTCTTTCAACAACGACGTCCCCAAGGCCGTCGATATCCTCGCCGATATCCTCCAGAACTCCAAGCTCGAGGCTTCCGCCATTGAGCGTGAGAGGGATGTGATCCTCCGTGAGCAGGAGGAGGTTGATAAGCAGCTCGAGGAGGTTGTTTTCGACCACCTCCACGCCACCGCTTACCAGCGCCAGCCTCTCGGCCGCACAATTCTCGGCCCTAAGGAGAACATCCAGACCATCACCCGCGACAACCTCGTCGACTACATCAAGACCAACTACACCGCTGACCGCATGGTTCTTGTTGGTGCTGGTGGTATCCCCCACAAGCAGCTTGTCAAGCTCGCTGAGGAGCACTTCGGTTCTCTCCCCAGCAAGCCCCCGACCTCCGCCGCCCTTGCCCTCGCTGCCGAGCAGAAGCGCCAGCCCGAGTTCATCGGCTCCGAGGTTCGCATCCGTGACGACACTCTCCCCACTGCCCACATTGCCCTTGCCGTTGAGGGTGTCAGCTGGAAGGACGATGACTACTTCACCGCCCTTGTCGCCCAGGCCATCGTCGGCAACTGGGACCGTGCCATGGGCAACTCCCCCTACCTTGGCAGCAAGCTTAGCTCCTTTGTTGAGCGCAACAACCTTGCCAACAGCTTCATGAGCTTCTCCACCAGCTACAGCGACACTGGGTGAGTTGAACCTCGAGTGAATACTGAACGTTTGCTAATTCTCTAGTCTCTGGGGTATCTACCTTGTCTCCGAGAACATGACCGGCCTCGATGACCTCATCCACTTTGCCCTCCGTGAATGGTCTCGTCTGTCCTTCAACGTCACTGCCGCTGAGGTCGAGCGCGCCAAGGCCCAGCTCAAGGCCTCCATCCTCCTCTCCCTTGACGGCACCACCGCCGTTGCCGAAGACATTGGTCGCCAGATCATCACCACCGGCCGCCGCCTCTCCCCCGAGGACATCGAACGCACAATCGGACAGATCACCGAGAAGGAGGTGATGGACTTTGCCAACCGCAAGCTGTGGGATCAGGATATCGCCATGAGCGCGGTTGGCAGCATCGAGGGCATCCTCGACTACAACCGTATCCGGTCGGATATGAGCCGAAACGCATACTAAACGCCTAGCTAGAGAAGCGTTTTCCTTTGTTCGTCTCTGCCGATTTGATGCCACTGTTTGTTTTGCGTGGTGCTTTTAATAGATAGATCTGGGGGGAGCGAGGAGAGATGAGCGTGTCCTGTACAGTACGCAACTGTCCCTGATATATCAAAATGTATTTTTTGTTACTTGATTACAATCAATTTCTTTTGTCTGCTGAGTCTGTTGCGAAAGATGGACTGGTTCGGATATGGTGTTGGAATCAGCTGAATTCTTGCCCTGCTGTATCTCTCAACCCATTATCCCGTCCAAGTAAGAGGGCAAGGGAGAGTATGAGAGACCGCAAGGTTTCCAGCAGCTCCTGACGACGCTCACGGGTACGCGTCTATATACTTCTGCCTAACACTCATTGGCTTCTTGGAGTGGACACATACTAACTGCATCTGTTACTGTTCTGCGCCCATGTAACCCCGAATCCTTTGATAGGCACGGCCTTGCTCGGAGTCATCCAAAGTTACCTCCAGAGTAAGATCCCCCACTTTTGTTTTCTCTGAAGGTACAGAAATCTGGAGAATTCAATACAGATGGAGGGGACCTAATTATTTCGGCCCTGATATAACAATCATGCAGTGTGTCGATCACCACGTTCCTTGTTCCTTCATGGCTGTTTACAATCTTCCCAGTCTTGCATCTTCCTCCTCTTCCCATACTAGGCTCCAGTTATAGTACACCCAAAGCGGCGCAATGACACCCTATACCCTCGCCCTTGCCGCTCTAGCAGCTACAATACACCCAACCCCAACCCTTGCATCTTCCGATCCCAACACCTTCGACTTCGTCATCGTCGGCGGAGGAACAGCCGGGCTCGCACTCGCAAACCGCCTCTCCGAGCTCCCCGAAATAACCGTCGCCGTAGTCGAAGCCGGTAGTGACGAAAGCACAAACCCCAAGGTCACCACCGTTGCAGGGTTCGGCGGCGGAGCCGGCTTCAACACACATATCGACTGGGCATATGAGACCACGGAGCAGATCCACGCTGGCGGACGACGACTGGAGTATCACTCCGGCAAGGCATGGGGTGGGACGAGTACGATGAATGGTTTGTTCTGCCCTATATCATCTTGTATTGCAGTAGATGTAGCTACAGCTACAGCCACAGCTTTGCATTACATGGATTTATTCTGCGAACATGACTGACACCGAATCCAGGAATGACATACATCCGCGCCGAAGCCGCGCAAATCGACGCCTGGGAGACAATCCGCAACGCCGGCTGGAACTGGAGCACACTATGGCCATACCATCTCAAATCCGAGACATTCTCGACGCCCACAATCGCCCAACTCGCCGCCGGGGCATCCTATATCGACTCCTACCACGGCCGAAACGGCCCACTGAATGTCGCATACCAGTATGGTCTGCACAATGGCACATTCGCGTCCCTTGTCAATGAAACATGGCAGAATCTCGGCATGCCATTCAACCAAGATGCTAGCGGCGGAAGTCTCCGAGGGTTCTTCGTCTGGCCGCAGACGCTCGATCGCGAGGCGAATGTCCGTGAGGATGCGGCGAGGGCTTACTATCACCCACGTAGGGGAGGTCGAATCTGGTTATGGTCCAGGGACATGTAGATCGGATATCGTGGCTCCAGAGCAACGGGAGTGAAGCTGTGGCTGATGGGGTGGAATATACCACACCGGATGGCAAGGCTTGTGTTCTGCATGCGAAGAGAGAGGTTATCCTTGCGGCTGGGTCTGTTCGGTCTCCAGCTATTCTGGAGCTTTCCGGGGTCGGCAATCCGAAGTATATCTCTATCTATTCACCCCATAAGCTCTCCATCTCTAGGCTTGGCTGGTATCTTTATACTATACTGTAGTACTAACTCCATCTCTGATAGGATCCTCTCACCCCTCGGCATCGAGATCAAAATCCCCCTCCCAGCCGTCGGCGAGAACGCCCTCGAGCAACCAAACTCGGTCATGCTGTACAACAGCAGCGGCAATAATACCTTCACCGGCTTCGCCCCCTACGTAGCCTACTCAAGCGCCAGGGACATCTTCGGCAACAACACCCAATCCATCTCCGCCGAAATATCCTCACAGCTAGAATCCTGGGCTGTTAAAACCGCAGCAGAAAGCAACGGCGCACTTTCGGTTTCGGCACTAACAAGCCTCTACACCCTCCAACACGATCTCATCTTCATGCAGGACGTCCCCTGCGTCGAGATCCTGACGACAGCAGTAGGAGGGACTCTCGCGTCTGCGTTCTTTATCCTTCTTCCGTTTTCGAGAGGGAGGGTGCACGTTACGTCGAGTGCTCCGGGGATTTATCCCGCTGTTGACCCGGGTTATTTCGCTATTGACTTCGATCGTGTTCTGCAGCGGGAGATCGCAAAGCGTGTAGCGAGGTTTTGGGGAACAGAGCCGGTGGGCTCCCTTGTTGGGAATAGAGTGCTGCCAACTCTACAGGATGTACCGGGTGATGCGACGGATGAGGAGTGGGATGACTGGGTGTTGGGGTCTGGTAAGTTTTTTCTAGGTCCAGTCACTCACTGACATATCGCCCTTTCTGTTTGTTTGGTAGATATCTGGCTTACGGATTGGTATCACTGGCAGTCACAGCAAACCACCACCTCCTCGGCACGACAGCCATGCTCCCTAGGGAACTAGGCGGAGTCGTGAATTCGAATCTGACTGTCTATGGGACGAGGAATGTGAGGGTTGTGGATGCGTCGATTCTGCCTGCGCAGGTGAGTGGGCATTTGACGAGTATTATCTATGCTGTTGCGGAGAGGGCGGGGGATGTTATTAAGGATGGGTTGTAAATAGGGATTTATTTAGAGTAGAGTGAGAGGGTGAGGGTGTTGGTGTTGGTGGTGGAGATGGAGATGCGGTGTGTGATTGAGTGTAAAGTATGCAGATTAGGAAGAGATGAGTCTGGTGTAAGGAGAGGTCTTTACCTACTCGTGATTGAAAGATATAGGTGGCTTGCGGTTAGAGGTTTCCGCGGTTAGTGTATATGGTTCGATGCGGGGGAGTTTGGGAGATGGGCCGGATACTTCAGTTCTTACATTGAGGAGAAGATTGAGGCGCTGTCGATGGCTGGTTGTCTGAGTATGGGAGATGATATAATGGAAGCAAAAACGGGTGTGTATAGCGGGTTACCTAAGTAGGTAGGTCGAAGGGGTTGCTGTGGTAGCGCATCGTCAGACTAGGTAACAGCTTATAAAGTCTCAGATGTTGATGCGGCAGGTTCATACAGTCAAGATGGATACCCATAGGGTGTCGGTTGACCTTGCTCTTCATGTTGTGAGACTAGGATTATATTTGAGAACTCGACGGAGCTTAGGTATACTGCCGAATCCCGATGGATGTGGATGAGTTCAGGCCAATACCGTTGACTGCCCCAGGACCCAAGAAACCGCCCCTAAGGTGTACCCTGCACATCTACAACTTGTATGCCGCAGTGATGACTAGTACATAGGATATATAAGGACATATATCGTCGATATGACCGATCTTACGGATAAAAAAGGAGCAGAAATCTTGATTCTTATTTCATATAGCAGCACAGGCTGGTTTCGCTTTGCCAAAGAAATCCTGTTGGAGGTTTGGTATACTCCGTAAACCGTATGTTTTGGAGAAGCGAGAAGAGTGGATCCTCTGTGGAGGTGTGCTGCTATGGAGTTTGGAGTCAGCACTTACCAATGACTGCAACAGGCAACGAGGCGAGTATGGCCAGCGTCGTGCCCTGCACGCACCAAGCTGGACTTGCGTGGCATCGTTCAGTTAACGCGGATATCAGTTGTTTGATAGGAGTCCAACGACTAGCGTAGTATTGCGACGCAGCAACTACTGTAATCCTCTGGTCCTTGCTCCTGAATCCTGAGGGCGCCAGGCGGCCATGTCCGATCTCAGATCACGATTCACGAGCAACCGATTGCGTCTATCAAGGTTACAGAAGGACGAAGCACAAGCATGTCGGTACTTCGATAGTCTGCCAAGCGCGCAGATTGTCGACCATCTTTTGCGGTCTCGTTTCCGTAAAGGCATCGAGGGTCCGACGCTAGATCCACTGCTTCGGTTGGACGATAGCTCTTGGCTAGGTAGTTTCGACTAAATCACTTAAGCTCATCTGGCAGTCAATGTCAGACGAGACCCTGGCTGTCAAGTTTCAACCTCTGAACCTGTCATCTCTGCTGGAAATGAACCCAGCAAGGGCCTTATCTGTGTCTTGGAGCACATAGAGCAAGCGGCGGGCGACTCCGCCAGTAAAGTTTACTGAAGGAAGAAAATACCGCAAATTAATCAACGGTGAAGTGAGCCGTCACTGGGAAGGGTTAGCTTGCCAGACTGCACGACACACGTTAGTATCTCAATCTCCTTGGCGAGAGTCACATGCAGAAGGCCAGATGGCACGAACGTCGTCGAAGACTCAAGAGTGACAGGCTGACAGCAAGAGACTATGAGCTTCTCTACTCCGTAAACGGTGATCGGTGGGCTGATCCGAGGATGGTTGTGCAGGGAGCATGGGGAGATACGAGATCGGGTCTCGTGCGGAATTGCTAGGATTGGGGGGAGATTTAGGACAGGGACATGCTTGGCTTTCCAGCCTCCAGCCTCCAGCCTCCAGGATCGGAATAATAGTGATATTCATGGATAGAGTTTGAGGGACAAAGACCGAGCGTGAAGGGACTTGTTCCTCCACGTTGTTGTTGTGTCAAAAAAAGGTTCCGAGCACGTGCTTGCCTGCCACCTGCCAAACTCTCTCCAAGGCTCAAGCTCTTCAGAGTCCGAGTCTCCAAGTCTCCAACACATCCAGAACTGTCGCGACCATGGTTCATTTCAGGTCCATCCCGTTTCCAGTCGGTTACGATTCATGCGTGCAATTTGCCAGATTCCCTGTCTTATCTCCACGAATCACCGTCGCTCGAGATACAGCTCCTTCGATGGCAAAGTCCCAGGCCCAACTTCGAGTGCACGCGCGCATGAGCGCTCAGAGCCCCCAAACCAAACCACTAAAAGAGCTGAATAAAGGATGAGTTGCAGATGCAAAGCGATTGGTCTGTCCGGTGGTCCTGTTTATCGCTTGTCTCTGGCTGGCCCAACGGTCAATCCACCATTCCTCCTCCGGGACAAGCGCCCACCTTGCCTCCATCTCATTCGTCTTTGCCTCGATCCTCTGTACCGAGCCAAGCTGGACGCCGGAGGGGCCATTCAAATGCTGCGTAAAATGGCGCTTTCCGGGGTACGCTTTTCCCGTCCTTGTTTCCTGGGCCCTGGCGAATGTTCAATATTAGAGGCTATCGCGGCTGGCTGCCATGGGCCTCCGCCCCAATCTTAACAACTGCTGTTATCACTGGCAAGTGACGGCCGGAACTGTGCTGCAAATTACTCTATCTCTGTGAGGAGGCCTCGAGTCATGCCTTCTCCGGTTCAAATGAAGTCAGAGTCTCTCTTCCCTTCTTACCATCCTTCTTCCCTCGAGTTCGCCCTCACACCCTCTCTTTTAATGTTATTGTCGGGCCCTCGTGGACAGGCGAAGATCAATCTACCCACGTCACACCGGCGGTGAAATTCATCATATTACTTTTTACCTCCGACGATACCAAGACCGACCCCAGTCACGGTCCCCTTTCTGTACAACCACGCCTCGAGCTCTTTGTTGGGTTGGGCCTGCTATGTTGACGGCCTTGCCGACGAAATCTGGTTGACTTTCGAGATCATCGACACCCTCACGCCAGATTCAAGATCGACCACGATTTCTTCTCGATTTCACTTGGATCGCCCTTCTATCCTCTGTTCAGCGTGTCTACGAAGCTTGATCCCCGCAAATCGGATTTAGGCACGTGCTCATTGATCGGATCGAGTCGTCATGAATTATGATGTTACGGCAAAGAGAGATAGTACAGCACGAATAATAATCGCAACATTCTTGCGCCTGCTCTTATAGACCTAGGAGGCTGGGGTTCTTTTCGCTGGCCCCAGCTTGGGGGCGGTTGAACCGCCGTCATGATGCAATCTATACTTCAACCGCGAGGTATCTACTCAGCAGTGCCTCCAGATATCCGCACTCGGCTGGACGACAACCCTACACTCTTGGTTAGCTGGTGGGCGACCGGCGTTTCTCTCGCGATCATTGTCACTCGAGTATGTGGCCGCTATGTGCGCATCGAGCGCCTCTTCCGTGAAGACATGATTATGATGGCAAGCATACTTCCTCTGCTGGCACGAATGGCTTTCGTCCATGTTGTCTTGATATATGGCACCAACAATACAAAGGTGGAGGGGTTGAGTGAGGAGGACATTCGACGTCGAGAAATCGGAAGTAGATTGGTCCTCGCTGCCCGTATCTGCTATGCAATCTTGTAAGACTGGCTGGCTGCGACTCATTCGAATAGTATTTATACTGACAATCGCTGTTCTCTAGTATCTGGGCTGCGAAACTGACCGTGTGCGAATTCCTCAATCGCATCGCCGGGGTGACATGGCGACGATCGCTTCGATTCTTCCTCATATTCATATACTACTTTCTGATCTCAACCTTGATCGCCGTCATAACCGCAACACTTGCCGAATGTCAACCCTTCGCCCACCACTGGCAAGTAGTACCAGACCCGGGACCGAGTTGTCGCTCTGGATATGCCAACGTCATCACGATGGGAGCATGCGATATCATTACGGATTTAGTCCTAGTCGCCTATCCGATCCCCCTCATTTTGATGTCGAACATGGCAGCAAAGCGCAAAGTTTCGCTTGTCATCTTGTTCGCACTATCGCTGATTTTGGTTGGCATCACCAGCTATCGGGTGCCATCCGTGATCCAACACAAAGGCTCCCAACAGTACCGATCGCTTTTGGCCTCCCTAGAAATACTAGCCGCTACTGCCGTCTCAAACGTGGTGGTTATCAGCTCGTTTGTCAGGGACAAAGGTGTCAAAAAAGCCAAGTACAAGAAGACGATAGGATCTGCCTCGGTCAACGAAAGCCTTGATCACAGCTCTGCCCGCCGTGCGACTATCACACATCATCAATGGGGCAGTGACTCCGACCTTGCCCGCGACGTTGGCATTCGGCTCGACCCTGGCTTGATCACGCGTGAACACGCAGAGCCCCGTCCGGCTCCTGTTGTGACAGGAGGACTAGATCCAAATTGGTCCTTTAGTCGGCAAACCACCGCATTCGACGACGATCACTCCTCGTCGGGTAATAGCCTAGACATCAAAGTCAGCCCGCATGAATACCTGCGAACGACCAAAACGACACACAATCAACCTGGCGAACCCTTGTCGTCTCCCGACGAAGTACCCATATTTGATGTCGGCGGCCTTCTCACTCAACCCACACCTCCAACCACCAGCCACCACCACCACCCTAGCCAAAATCGACTTCAACCGACCTTGAACACTCAGCGCCTCAGCGACGCAAGTGGCCCTACTCTCCAAGATGTAGGCGGGCTCCTTTCACCCTCGAGCGACATCTCACCCCTCACAACCTCACCCTCACTCCAATATTCTCACTCCTCGCTCAATCCCCCTCGTGCAGGCGGTCTACGCCGCAGCTCTCAGCAGGGTCGAAGACGATCGAGCGTACACTTCAGCGACTCCGCTGACTCACCTGTTTCTTCGTCTCGTACTCAATCCGGTGTTTCCGCCACGATTTTTGAAAATGCGGATGAGTTTGAGCTCCAGGATGTGGGAGGCTTACTTTCCAGAAACTCATGATTCATATACTTATGATATATACGGCCGTTCATGCTTGTATGAGTAGCCTCTTCCAACAATATTCCCCACGGTCCTTTTTAGGGCCTTGCATATTAGCGACGGCGTTTTGGCTGGTTTTCCTGGGACTCAGATACCATATTCATGAATATACACAAAACTAATGCACATATCAGTCTTTTACTTTTGATCAGATTCAATCCAACTATTAAGATATCCTCAACACGACGCACAGCGATCTCATGAGATACACCTTTCGTAATTTGCAGCTTATGCGCGGAGAGTACCGCAACAAGTAAACAGCAGTCAGCATCGAACCTCAAATGTCCAACTCCTTGAAAGATCACGAATGTACTAAGTCGTGGTAAGTAGTACAGCTGTATTGTTTTGTTTTAGGTGTTACATCACTAATATAAACCAAGATTGGGAAAATCATACACCGTGAAGTGAGGGAAATAGAAACACCGTCCTGAAAAGTTCGTGTTTTCGCCGTTACGCCATGCTGCCCAATGCCTGCTTTCTCTTGTTTTTTTTCTTTTGTCTCCGGTATGTTTTGTGGGTGAAGTTGTGGTTGTGGTCGACCTGAGCTCTGACTCCTTGATCTCCCATCCGTAAGGCTTCGTAAAGCCGACGCACTGTATCGGTATCGCTGCCGGTCGCGACAGAGTGCGTAAGACTGGATGGAGGGCTGAGAGAGTGAAAGTGGACTACAATTGAGGTTATAGAACCCAAGCTTGGATCCAACCTTAGATAACCCATCGGTAACTTGCATACCGCCCCGCAGTCTCACTCCGCCGAATAATCTTGACCACCTGCCCGCGCCTCAAACCCAGATACCTCGCGACGGGATCCGACACCTGGATCCTAGGCAGCTGCGACTCCTTCAACCTGTACCGCTGCAGCAGACGGGCCTTTTCCTCGGGACTCAGCAAGACGTGTTTCGGGACGAGTTCGTGGCGCGTGATGTTGACGAGGAGATCCTGTTCCTGGAAATGCTCGCAGATGCGGCCTGGGATTCCGCTGAGGAGACGGACGGCGGAGGGCGAGATCGGGGTCTTGGTGATGAAGATGCCGGTGTGGAAGTTTCCTTCGTCGACGGTGTGGTTGAAGGTGCGCACTTGCTTTGTGCCGATGCCGCTGTCGTCGGGGCAGAATTCGATGTAGATTGTGCCGCAGTCCGGCTGGGGGTCGCGGTTTGAGGGGGTGGGGAGGGGCGTGTATTTCGCTTTCATGGCTTCGGTGGGACGGGCTTGGATTTTGAGTTTGTCGCGGCTGTTTGGGATGAGTTAGAGGTTGTTGTTCAAGTTGCGGTGGTGGTGGTGGTGGTGGTGGTGGTGGTGGTGAAGAGGCTCGGGTGGGTGTACCTGGGGTATCCTTTTTCGTTCACATATTTGTTCCGGAATTCGTCGAGATCAATCCTTACTTCTTCGTCCGTGACCTCGTAGCCCTGTTGTATGCACGTTTAGGAGCTGTGAGTGAAGGATATACGGTGAAGACGTACGCGATCTTGCAGCATTTCAAAGACTGTCCTCCATGTGCGCCAAACCCGGATGGTCTCGCGCTCAGCTTCGTCGACGGAAATATTGTATTCGTCGTCCATTTTCGCGAGGAGGAAACGCAGACGAAGGGGATTCTAGAGCGAGCGAAAAGGTGAGAGCGGGCTGAGAGAAAAGTGAAGCTGGAGAGGTGAGTTCCAGCAGAGGATCGAAAAATCCGCTGACAGCGCTAACAGCGCCAACGGTAAGCGCCGCCAATGAAAAGAATCCCCCAGAAGCAAAAGGCCAGAAAGATTCAAGTCAATTCATTTTCCCCCGGCTGTTTCGTCCTATTCTTTTTCTCTTTTCCTCCCATCTTTTCTTTTTCTATATTTCTTTCCTTTCTCTTTCTATAATTTCCCCGTATTTTGGGAATTTTCCTTGGGGATTTGTTTCTCCTTAATTTTGTCCTCGAGTCCGCTCCCTCCTTCACCTTCCCCGCCCAAACAATGGCCGACACTGTCAAAACCGAGGTGGCCTCTGAGCCCAAGGTGAGGCCTACGAGGCCTGATGAGGAGACCTTCAAGGCCAACCTCGCCCAGGCTGAGAAGGAGCATGCTGCTGTTCAGGAGAAATTGGTATGCGCCTTTTCCCACTCAATTGCCCGTTATACACAGTCGCACAATGTCAATCGCACTGTCACGTGGAAATTCGCCTGTCGATATTGCCGATTACCAATTGATGCCTCATGTCATTTACTGCTTATATTCTGTCACCCTGTACTAATTATACCAGAACCAAGTCAAGGCCAAGATCGAGACCGCCAAACCCAACAACCAGGACTCGCCCGTCGCCAAGAGACAGCAAGAACTCCGCGCTGAACTGTCATCTATTCGCCAGAAGCAGCAAGGATTCAAGGTCTCAAGGACCAGCACCCAGGAGAAGATCAATGCCATTGATGCGACGCTCAAGGCCCGCATTGCCGAGCAGAACAACTCCCGCACCCGCATGTCGTTCAAGAACGTTGACGAACTCGACCGTGAAATCTCCCGCCTCGAGAAGCAGGTCGACTCCGGTACTCTGCGCCTGGTCGATGAGAAGAAGATCCTCGCCGATATTTCCAGTTTGCGCAAGCAGCGCAAGAACTTCGCCAGCCTGGAGGACGCCCAGAAGGTTATTGACGACCTCAAGTCGCAAATTGCGACTCTCAAGAAGACCCTCGACAACCCCGAGGCCAAGGCTCTGAGCGACAAGTACACCGAAATCCAGAAGGAGCTCGATGCGATCAAGGCGGAGCAGGATGGCGCTTTCAAGAATTTGAACGCTCTGCGTGACGAGCGCACCAAGCTTCATGGCGAGCAGCAGGCCAAGTGGACCGCCATCCGTGAGGTCAAGGACAACTACTACAAGGCCCGCAAGGCCTACAAGGAGTACGAGGACGAGGCTTGGAGGGTCCGCCGCGAGAAGCAAAAGGCCCAACGCGAGGCTTTCGAGCGCGAGAAGAAGAGAAAGATTGCCGACAAGAAGCTGGAAGAGGCCTCTCGTCCCGCCTATACCGACGAGATCTTGATTGCTCAAGGTCTTATTCGTCACTTCAACCCCGCCTACGACTTTTCCACCCTTGGTTTGACCGACAAGAAGGATCTGTCTTCTGGCTTCCGTGCTGAGGTTGGCCGTACCGTGGATGACTCCAACATCAAGGGCATGAAGGTGCTGAAGAAGGAGGAGGACGACTACTTTGTTGGCTCCGGCGGCAAGAAGGGAAAGAAGGGCAAGAAGGGCAGCGCCAACGGCTCTCCTGCTCCCGCTACCCCTGCCGAGACCAAGTTCAACATGAACGTCGGTATCATCGAGGACTTTGCCAAGGTCAAGATCGACCCTCCTATGAACCAGGCCGATGTCCCTGCTGTTGTTGAGAAGCTTGCGGCCAAGATCACCGAATGGAAGACCAACCAGGCTTCCAAGACTGAAGAGGTAAAGCTCGACTGTTCAAGAGTCAATGAACGCTGCTAACATTGTGTAGAACATCAACAAGGCCAAGGAAGAGATTGCCCGCCTCGACGCGGAAGAGACCGCCGTTGACAGCAAGACCGGCGAGAAGGATGCCACCACAGAGGTTGCCGAAGACCTCCAGAAAGCCTCCCTCGAGGAAAAGGCCTAGAGCTATTAGAATCCTGCATAAGCGTTGAACTACAGCATCAGCGGATACCTCCTTGACGTTAGATCTGCGGAACCTCCAAAAGTCTAGCATTACTCCGTACCACCTTTTCTTATTCCATCGTCACCGCATCCATTACTCATCGTCATCCTACTCATCTCTCCATCTCTACTGTTTTCCTTTCTGACGATATTTTTGTCTAACCTTTTCACATGATGCTCTTTAAGCATTGGTTCTTGTCATTATATTCCTCTGTTGTAATTGATCTCCCCTCTCCCCAAGCGTGCAGGGAAGCAGGACTTTGAGCGAATTGTACGTATTGATCTGAGTTGGAAACAAGAAGCAAGTCGAAGTCATCAGACAAATCATGATTCATTCCGTAAGACGTGAGTGGGTGGGTGACAGTTGACAGCGTTGGTGCAGTGGCTGTGCAGGAAAGAAGCGTCCGACTGGAGAAAAGCTGAGCCACTCTGCTGTCCTCCGAGTAGTCGTAAGCGCCGCAGTATTCATCATTTGAAGTTTCGACTGCGACACGATAATAATAACCTCGTTGGAAGGCGAAGTTTTTGAGTGGTAACAGAGCTGCCTAATACGAGCAGTGGCGCCAAGTTCAGACTCCCCAGCGGTTGCAAGAAATCAAAAGACAGGCTAAAAGTCCAAGAACTCGCATCTCGGCTCCTTCTCTCTTTCTCCTCCTCGCCCCTCTTCTCTTCGTATATCTCTGTGCTGGTTGTCTTTATCGTGGTCGCTCCCTCAGTCCACCCGTTTGCGCTAGACTAGACTATCCTCGGCGTCTAACACCTCCTTGCGCCTTCTCCCCAACAATTTCTCAACCTCTCCATCTGTCAGCCCTGCCAACCCTCTTCTCTCACAACCGCCAAAATGTCCTACAACAAGCCCGTACGTTTATTCTGGTGATTTCACCTTCCGTTCTATACTAACAATACTAACTAGGACGGTCCTCCCCCTTCCTACCCGGCTCCGGTCCACGACCCCTACGCCCAACCTCCCCCCGGCGCTCAGCAAGATTACTACGGCGCCTCTCCTCCCCCTCAAGGCCAGGGCTACGGATACCCTTCTCCTCCTCCCCAGGGCGGTTACCCGGGCCAACAACAACCCATGTACTACCCACCACAAGGCCAGTACCCGCCACAACAGCAGGGGTACTACCCTGAGGAGCAGCGCGGTGGCGGCGGCGGCGGCGGTCTCTGTGCTGGTCTCCTGGCCGGTCTCGCCTGTTGTTGCTGTCTGGATATCCTGTTTTAAGGGGCAGGTATCCTTGTCGAGGTCTCCTGCGACAACACCTATTCGAAAAGGATGAGATGGATGGGATGGGTTGTCTGCGGAGATCGGAGCCGTCAGGTCGTTTTCCTTCTATATCCCCTGCGCGCATACCTTTGACTGTGACTTGTGGAATCTCAGTGCAAAGCAGATGAAGACTGTTTATTCGCTCGCTAGGTCGTTTCATTTCGTTTTCTGTTTCCTTCCGTTCGGCGCTTGACTTGGGATTTTACGGGGCTTGCACATGGTTCCTGGGTTTCTGCTCAGCTGGCGACGGTCTCCTAGTTCATTTAATTAATACTGATATCACCATTCGTCTATACGTCTTTATTTCATGGGATTTGGCAGAATAGATTGACTGGATTTTTATGCAGCTCATAAAGTAGAGTGCTGATGTAATCATTGCTGGTCACGTGATATGTATATAAGATTATCTGTGTAGTTCATGCTTCATCTTCTACAACCATCACGAACACAACTCTGTATCATTTCTTGAGCATGCAGTTCATCTCTCTTACTTAGCCGCAGAACAGCTAGTCTCGCGCCGACCCTTCATCATCTGTGATGCTCCCTGCCATGCCCAACACTTTACAAAACAGCAGAGACAAGATACGATTCATGCATGATACTAAATGAAAGACGTCGATGAAGCGGCCGAGTGCCCAGTCAAGACTGGATGGCCCGTCGACACACAAAGCCTCGCCGAATTAGACCGTAAAGATTGTTCAAATGCAGTCTCGACCGAGTTGAAACTTTGCTTTTCTTCTCAGCCTATATAACTCAGATCCACATTCCACCAGTACTTGAGACACGTAAACGGCACATCCACATTCTGACAGCCCGCCACCGCGTCCCTGGCAAAGTAGCTGCGCACAAACCGCTCACACGAGCCGTTGCTGTCGCCTTTCTTCCACTCTTCCAGTTTCTCGGCCACCGAGATATCGTGTTGTTCCTTGGGGAACATCATGCGAATAAGCCGGAAGCTTTGGGCGGCGAGGCCGGGCCCGGAGGGGCTAAAGACTGATTCGTAACCGAATCCACCTGGGGAAGAACTAACAAGAGTTAGACTAGGCATTGGACTCCTCTTGCTGTTGCTGACTGGTGATGGGTTGTTGTTCTTACGTCTCTTGTAAGTGAACACGTTTGCCGCGCCCTTGCAGTCCCTTTGTGGGTAGGTTGTCACGGTGATGTCCAGGCCAAATTAGAGCCCAACAGCGATCGCGACGGGTTGGTCAGCTGAGATATCAATGCGATGCTGTAAGGGACGTGTGTATTACTAACGCCAGGGTAGTACGCTTTAGCAGCTGCTTCAATGGGGAGAGCATTGGCTGCTAGGAATGCAACCACAAGTCGAGAGATCATGTTTGCGGGGATATCGTGGATTCAACCTTTGGAGAGGCTCCTCTAGAATGAGTGGGTGGTGATTACCAGCAGATATATCTTGCAGTTCCCTTTGTTCGTGACGGTCGAGTGGGATGCTATAAAAAACAGCCATTGTTGCTTCTGCGCATCCATTGTCGCAAGCACTGCCCGCATGACACACACACACACACACACACACACTGAGAGTATCTAGTACACTGCGAATGACACTCCTTCCACTCAGCAAGAAGACAAAAACCGTCCCTTTTGCGGTTTCAGATTGGAAATCTCCACTCAGCCAACCACCCTCACCCGCTTGCCTTTGTCGCAAACTCACCGGAGCCAACGCTGTTATTCCCACCGCTGCCGGGCCTACTAGCTGCCCTGATTGAGAGCTTCCTAGCTGGTTCTAGCGATGAACCCACCCTGTTGCTGCACCTGGCTTGTCAGTATGGATATCTTTACCTCTATACACCGGCGCTTAGGGACCGGTCGTTTGCGGAGCAGTTGAAGTATGAGCATCGCCAGTTTCACTATGATCGTCTTGCGGGAATGGAAGGCGGGGTTTTGCCGTTTAGGCGGCATGGACGTGGGATTCGAGAAGCGCTTCTCAAGGGACGTTATGAGTTACAGGAGTGCTCGGCGTCGCGGGACAATGGAGAGCTTTTTGATACTAGGGCGGGGATTCGTCTTGAAACTGTACACAGTGAGACCGCGGAGTAAGTGTACGTATTTCCTGGTGTTAGTGGCTGACAACACTGAGAAGTTCTACTCATCCATGGAATAATCTCAGTGGCTTATTGTTGACCTTATATGAAAAGGAAGGGAGTACTTACACCCAGGTTCTCTGGAAGCGCTCAATCTAATCAATTCATTCGTAGAATCAACTCGTCACATTAACCTCATTAACAATCATATCTGGTATCATATCGTAAATCAAAGAACATCGTACTCAAAACATATCCCGTCCCCACGCAGTCCAGTCCTGTCCATTCCTCCTCCTCTCCCATCTCTTCAAATCATCTCATAAGACCTAACTAAGACCTCCCACTAAACTCACTCTCCCCACCCCCATAAGCCATCGGATCCACATTCCTCACACTCCCCCTCCGATACCTCCTCCCGCCCTCCCTCCCACTCTCACTCCAACTCCCACTCCGACTCCGACTCCGACTCCTGCTGCGATACCGACTACTAGGCGGCGGATCAACCACACTCTCCTCCTCAATAACCTCAACCACATTCCCCCCTCCTCCTCCCCTTCCTCCGTGTGAACTCTCCTCCTCCTCAACAATAACCTCCCCGCCATCTCCTCCCCTCCCCCGTCTATTCCGTCTCTGTCGCCGCCACCCGCCACTAAACACCTCCGACGGCGTATGCGACGTCCCGCTCATGCTGGTCCCGGTTATCGTTGAGGCGCTGAAGCGTCGACCGGAGGTTAGAGAGAGGTACAGCAGGTATAGGATGAAGAGGAAGCCGGCGACGGCGCCGAGGGTTGCGCCGGCGATTGTGCCGGGGGAGGGGGAGGTGGTGAGGCGCCCGTAGGTGGAGGGGATGGAGATTGTGTTGCCGGTGCCGGTTATGTAGGTTGGGTTGTCGTTTCGTTTTGAGGAGTGAGGAGAGTCGGGGGTGAGGAGGTGGTTGGGTGGTGGGAGTGGGAGTGGTGGCATTGTGTAGGGTCTGGACTTGAGAGGATGGGAATCTTATCGGGGCGGGAGGGTCGTTTGTCTTGTTGGTTTGGTGGTACCTGATTGTATTGTTTGTGGTGGGGGATTGTTGTCGCGGGTAGGTGCTGCACTTGCGCTGTCTTTCTCTCTTTCTCTTGCGTTTGCTGGTTTGCGGAGAGACAGCGGAAGTTAGGGCTGGGGGTGGCGTGGGGTCGAGGATTGGGTTTGAGACATGGTTTGGAGAGAATGCGATTGTTACAGTTTTTATACCGATGAGACTGTTTCTCAAGGGGAAATTGAGTTGCGGAGAAAATGGGAGGGAGTGAAGTGAGGTGGTGCGGTGCGGATGGTTTTTGGTGGTTTTATTCGGTGGCTGGGACTGCGTTGGCTGGCACGGATCGATGATCCCTGCTCTGACTTCACTTTCTTCACTCCGACATTTACAAAATTAGAATCCCCACTTGATTTCTGTTGATAAATAAAACCTTCAGTCCTATTCTGAAGTGCTCGAGACTACTGCTGCAACTAATAAACACCCCTCCTCTCGCGATACTTCGGCTGCTCCGCCGGCTTCACATCCAACGTCGTCCGCACCGGCTGTCCATGCTCCAACGTGAAACTCTCCAACTTCGCGCCCTGATCTTCCTGCGCCCAAAGCGTCACAGCAATCCAATTCTTGCCTCGATAATTCAAGATCCCCTCTGGAACAGGATACCTCGTCTGCGGGCCCACGGTGTTTACATACTTCCCATACTGCCACCCATTCACATACAGCTGCGCTCGATACGCCGGCGCCGGGGTGGTGCTATTCCCAAAGACAAAGGAAAGCGGCACGTCCCAGCCGCGCTCGATATCTAAATCAAACGAAGCGCTGTAGAAGCCGATACCCGGCTTCGAGAGACCATCCAGCGGGCTCGCGGACTTCCAGTTCCATTTCCTGGACGACGTAGGCGGGGATGGCTGGTGGAAGCCGTGGCGTTCAGGGAAGAGCCCGCCTTCGTTGAGCGGCCCGCGCGCACGATCAGTGTAGTCTTCTCCGCCGAGATTGCCGGTGATCTTCCAGGTGATGTCGCTGGCCTTGTGGCCGGGGAGGCTGTAGTTGATGATTCCGCGGGGCTTCTTCATTGCGTCTTCGCCGACGACCCAGTTGCCCTCGTAGCCCATGTTGTCGAGGACGACGGTGAAGACATACTCCTTGCCTTTTGCTAGACGCGGGAGCCGGTATGTGGCGTTGTTGTCGTTGAACCAGTTGTCGCCGGTCCAAGACCCGAGGTATGTCCCGCTTAGCCAGACGGAGCTGCCGAAGGCGTTGCCGCCTTGGGTTTGGATGGAGAAGTTTCCTTCGTTGCCGTTGGCTTTGAAGTGGCCGCGGAAGACGAGGTGGCCCGCGTGGAAGCCGTAGTCGCCGCCGTAGAGGGAGGTGGGCGTTTTGAGTGGGTGCATGGTGTTCTTGGTTGGGAGGTCTGCGTCTGGCCAGGCGGAATCGTCGTAGTTGGCTTGGGCTTCTGGGACTGCGTCGATGTACTTCCAGTTGAGGGATGAGAGGTCAGGGAGGTTGAGCTTCGGGGCGAAATATTTGACCTCTGTCGTCCAGATGCCGTTTTTGTCTACCTTGTGCTTTGCTTGTTTGCCGTTGATGAAGAGGTTTCTTGCGGACCGTGGTGCTCCGATGACCTCGACTCCTGTAGTTGTATTGAAATCGGCAGTAAGGTGTAGGTTGCGGCCGTCGACGAAAGCATTGCGGACGAGGTACCCGGCTTTGACGATTATGGATGCAGCAATCGCCTCCTCCGTGCTGTAGGGGATGCTCTTCTCTGTGCCTAGTTCGGGAACCCAGTAATCGTGCGCAGAGTTGCGGTCTATACTGTCAGTATATCTTCCTTTCACTTTTCATGGAACATACCGAGAAAAAGTATCTTCAGATCACCGATTTCAATAATACGCCGAGTAGGCTCGGCATCCCACGCAACAACCACAGTATTCCGTCGTCGCTCGGACTTGATGCTTGATCTTGGACCTTCGATGACTTTCACAGTCGCCCTGGACGACACAGCCAGTTCGTGGTGCTCTCCTGATCCGCCGTACAGCACCAGAACCTTGCCGTTATGAAATTCCTTCCATGTGAAGACTTCAGCAGTCGAGTAGAGTATGTTCGTACCCGCAACATCATAGTCTACCAGATGAATCTTCGAGTCGCGGCCGTTAAGGACCAGCGACCCTCCAAGCTGAGGAACCGTGATGTCACCAGCACTAGTTGGAAGGTTGAGCTTATAAGACGTCGACGCCTGGTTGCGATAGTCTGAGTGACGGATCACGAAGAACGAACCGGTGTCGTTTCCAAGCAGCGGAGTCACAGTCAGAGCTGTCGTGTCCGTGTAGGTAGTGTTGGTCAAGGAACCTGGAGTAGCGAGGAGGTAGGACGGGGAAGCCTTGATGAAGTTCGCCAGCAGCTTGATCTCACTGTACTTCTCTCGGTCGATCTCTCGAGTCTCTCTGATCGGTGAACCGTAGTCGTAAGAAGTGTATCCTCCTGCGTGACCTAGATTGCCCCAGTTCGTTCCGCCGAATGTCATGTACAGTCCGAGAATGGATACGCCGAAGCTGACAGCATTCTTGTGGAGAACTCTCACGAACTCGTGGTTTGTAAGAGCAGCACATCCCTCGAAGCCGCCTCCGCCCCAGGGATCGTATGCACCGACTTGATACTCGACTAGGGTATACGGTGTCGACGGACTAATCTCGAGGTGGAGATCGCGGTAATCGGTAGGTAGAGTACCCTCGGGCCATGCATAAGGGTCGCCGCAGTTGAATCCAATCGGGTAATTATCGTGTCCGTAGATATCCACCTCACCTTTCCCAGTTCCAGGAGCATTATGGCCACCGGGCCAGGCATCGTTGCTGATCATCGGCACGACAATACCAGCGTCGCGAGCCTGGTCAATGACATACTGGAAGTAATCAGGGTTCGGGAACAGCTGTCCACAGCAGCCTCCACTGTATTCATTGTCAGGTTGGTAGAGGATCACCGGGCCGCCATTGGTGATTTGGTATTCGGCCACAAGACCGGCAATGTGAGCCACGTAGCTATCAGATATTAGCAGACGAACTACCCGCCTAGATGAGCTGTCACTCACTTATCCGTAGCCTCAAGATAACTCTGGTCCGACGACCGGATCGTCCCATTAAGCCTCTGCAGCCAGCCCGGCAAGCCACCACCAGAAACCTCAGCATTGATATACGGCCCCGGACGAGCAATCAACCAGATCCCCAATCTCGCCGCGGCGTCAAAGAACGGCTCCCACGCAAAGCTACCTTCAGCAGTATACTCGCCGGGCTTACCCTCCACAAGAGCCCAGTCGACGTAGAATGAGACGGTGTTGAAACCGAGGGCTTTGACTTTATGCAGGAGGTCGGTCCAGAGAGAAGGGACTGGGAGTCTTCTAGGGTTAGTCTCGAGACCGTCATTCTCATGGGGTAGTTCCTTTGGAGGATATACCTCCACGGGTGGATCTCGGCAGCAAAGATCATGGCTCGCTCGCCCTTGATGAAGAGTGATTTCTCGTCCCATGTTACCTACCCTCCGTTAGAGTAGTAAAGTATTCGGGAAAGAGAAGCGTACCAAATCCTGCAGCAACTCCCGCTTCTCGGGATCCGGATGCTCCGTAATACTAAAGCCATTGAGCTTATGCGTGAGAGAAGTACCAATTGCCCGAGCCGCCAGCAAGGCAGCCGCAGTAACGGACAACAGTCGCATAGTGACCTTAGCAACAAGCAATCTCGCTAGTTGATCAAAATAAATTCTCAAAAGACGGGCCGATCGACGTATTTATCCTCTCACTTTAATTAACCCCGCCATCTCATCTCACCCCATTGTGCCAATCGCTGCGGAGGGGCATTGAGCTGGCCCAGGTCCAAATCATGCAAGGACGGTACAAGCTGCAGGCTGGGTCTTGCTAGCAGATTAGCTTTGACGAGAAGGGCGAGGACTTGCTCCGGACCCATCGATGACATGGAGCTTTCATTTCGCTAATGGGGTGGCCAAGCTTGGATAGATGGAGTGGGATGGAGAGTTGTGGTCGTCGCGGGGGAATTTCTCCGCATAGGTACGGTACCCCCGCAGACTGCAGATCAGCAGATTTCTCGCAGCCCCTCCGCCTCTTTGACTTACTCTTACTGAGAATTGTCGTGAAGAAGGGTATCTGTAACAGTCTCTTGCCTTGATGAGAACGTTTTGTTGGGTCAGGTTGCGGTGCTACTGGCAAGTGCTGTGGACTCTCAAGCTGTTTTTACTGCTCCGTATGCCGTATGCCGCAAGACGCAATCGACAAGGATAGAGACTACCAGACTCCTAATTATCCGGTTGGACCGTTCAATCCGCAACCTGGAGCTCTGCAGCATTTTTCCGGGCTAACGCAGCTCTAATAGCCGTATGCAGGCATCATACGGCCCAGGTCCGATACGTAGACGGAGCTCATCTCCGGTCTTTCCAGGGTTAGATTAGATCGGCGTGGAAACGAATGAACAGATAAAAAGGCTTTTATACCATAGCTGGTATATACTATCTCTAATGGTAGCAAATTATACAGTCGTGTTGAAGCGATCCTCTTCCTCGTTTGCCTGTGTGTATGTCTCCCGTGTGTCCATCTGCTCCTGCTCGTCTTGGCCGATGATCAGGTTCTCTTCCTTGATGGCTTCCTCCTCCGTAGCGAGGGCTTCCACGGCTGTGGTGGTGTCCTGTGCGGCTTGGCGCTTTTGGGTTGTGTTGAGGACGGGAGTGCTGTCGTTGAAGATTCGGAGGAGCATGGCTCGGCGGTCTTCCTTGGGCAACATGAGGTTGATGGAGTGGAGCGATCGCCAGAGTGGGAGGACCATTCGTTCGCTGTAAAGATTAGTGTGTGTGATTGAGTGAGGATAGTTGTACATACCTGAATTTATCATCCTCTGTTGGGTTAACGTAGAGGATACTGCATCCCATGGAAATGTCCCTGGCACGCTCGCCAATCTCTCCGAGGTCCTGCCAGCCACCGTCGTTGACCTTGGGGAACATTTCTACCAGGAGTTTCCGGAACGTCTCTTTCTGTGTCAGGGTGACTGCCCGGGTAGGGCCCAGCCAAGGCTCGACGATGCGAAGACCATCGGTTTGGATGCGCCACCGGCAGACATCAAGGCGCTGTGCATCCTGCTTCACGAACATCTTGACACCGCAGTGGACAAATTTGAGTCCATGGCCTTGGTTGGCAACAAGGATATCGCGGGCAAGGGCGCTGGTGTAGTAAACTGTTCTTGAGGGAATGGCTTCGGCATTACGGACCATGAACCGATCGCGAGGGAAGCGATCTGAGATATCAAAGAACTCAAAGACAGGCTTGAGGTGCTCGTTGTCTGCATCCAAATACCTGAAGGGCTCTTCAATAGGCTGACCAGGCTTGCGCTTCTTGAGCTGCGTCTCGGGCGCTGAAGGCTGCGGGGTCTCTGTAGCTGGTGTAGCGTTCGATGTCTCTGGGACGTCAGGTTGCTGGGCAGGAGGAGGCTGATGAACAGGGCGGTCTCCCATTACAACTTCGGCGCCACTGTCGAGCTTGGCCCGCTTGACGGGAAGTCCGTCTTCCAGGCTGTCGGCATCCCTCTTGACCGGAGCGACTTGACTCGTGGCAGAGTAAGGAAGCTGGTGGGTGGCCTCGGCAACAGACGCATTCTTCTGAGCCTCAATGTCAGCCTCGGCATCGTGAGGGACCATGTCGTCGAGCGCGTCAATCTTCTCAAGTGGCTCGCCGGTGCCGTTCTTCTGCTTGAACTCGAGCTCTTCCGTAAGCGCGGCCACTGTGCCCTTAGGGATGACCTTGGACATATCCTCGGGCTTGGCGCGGATTTCAGATTGCTTCTCGAGGACGGTAATGAAGAAACCACCCGTATCCTGCAAATGAGGATACACACGCATACACCGGTCGAGCGGCAAGTCTGAAGATGGCGGGAACATGCCCTCGCCAAGTCGGCCCAGGCCAGAGATACCTGACTTGGCCCTTTGCTCTTCAACCTCCGCCCAGCTGGTCCACATGCGGTCTTCGCGGTCCATCACCTTCCAGGTCTTCACACCGGGCTTTCTCTTCAACCCGGGCAGCTCGCTGCTGCAGTCGATGATCTTGACATTCTCCGAACCACCGCAGCGCTCGATGGCGCTAGCAACGACAGCCTCGTTCTCAATAGGGTTCATACTGCACGTGGAGTAGACCACACGACCACCGACCTTCAACATCTGCAGGGCGCGGACAAGAATCCGAACCTGAATCATGTGCAGTCCAGCGGCGTTCTGAGGGGTCCAGTCCTTCCACACACTGACGTTCTTCCGGGCAGTACCATCACCAGTACAAGGCACATCCGCAAGGATACGGTCGAACTTCAAGTATCTGTTCGGGGCCTGCTTGCCCTCGGCGCTGGGTTTCGAAGGTAAGCGGATCGAAGGGAACATCGTGGCGTCGTGATTCGTAACGATCAGGTTGGGAGAAGCAAGGCGCTTCATTTGGTGAACCAACATGTGCGCACGCTTGTGGTCGCTGTCGTTGGCAATGAGAAGACCAGTGGTACGTCCATCGTCCGCCAGTCCCTCGGGTCCAACGGGCTCGGGGCCCGCAGTTCCATCCTTGACTTGCTTAGACGCCTGAAGCATCGCATCCTCCTCGCCGGCATGGATCATTTCCATCAGCTGCGCGGACTTGCTACCCGGGGCAGCGCACATGTCCAGACACGTCATGCCAGGCCGCAAATCCATCAGAAGAGGAGGAATCATACTGACAACCTCCTGTCTGCTAATGTTACCAACATCGGTCTCGGCGACAAGGAACTTCTGGAACGAGGCAAAGGGCGGGAAGCGACGGATGACCTGCTTGGGGGTGCTCATGGACCAAGCGAGGCGATCGGGGTACCATTCCACGGGGCGGGGTGGCTCGACGTTGTTGCCCTCATACTGAACGGAGGTGATCTCTGGAATATAATAATCCTTCAGACGTTCCTGTACAGCAAGCGCGTGGCTTCATTCATGTCAGCACCGACTCCCAGAAAGCAGCTTGCGCCGAGCAAGTCCTAACGCACCCTTTTGAGCCTGTAAACCGGAAACTGTTGGGAAGATCCTTTCGCAGAAACTCCCAGAACACCTCCCGCTCCTCCTCCGGAACAAATCCCTGCTCGTTATAATACTTTTCGAATCGTTCGTTCGTCCGAGGAACATCCTGCCAGTTTGCACGCTCGCCGCCGCCGCGCCCGCCACCTTTTCCACCTCTGCTGAACTGCGCAAGGTCAACACGGGAAAATTCCAATTAGAATGGACCCAGACCAACCTTCTTCTTATCGCGTTTACCCATGACGAGAAATGACGACCAATTCTTCTGCAGTGGTAAATGCCTGCAGACCGGAATTTTTGGCAGCTCCAAAAAGATGCCGCTCGGGAACATCGTTGCTCCGCCAATCGACCGGCCCGCAAGTTCCTTATATAATCCCCGACTCCACCTTTTGCCGCCCCGCCATTAAAAAAATCGACCCGAAGAGGTCGAAAACTTCAAAAAGAACACAGCCCAACGCGGGGGTTGAACCCGCAACCTTGAGATTAAGAGTCTCACGCTCTGCCGATTGAGCTAGCCGGGCTTCGTTATTGGAATGTTGCTGGTTTAAGCGGTAGAGCAGTGAGCCGTATATATGCAGTCCGTTGCACTGCCGATCAAGCTGGTGGTCATGCTCTCCAGGACTGTGATTGAGCTAAATGGGCTTCTTATTTAATATGGGCCTTATGAGCATATTAGTAGTATGTATACTATCTCTAGTATACCACAGATCACTTAGTGTCGCACTATTGAGAGTGCCGGATCAGTATTATTGGTGCAGACACAGAAGACCTACGTTAGGGTTGCATGTTGATACTTCAAAGCGGATGGCAAGTCGAAGCGACCGCGGAAGACGGAGGGCAACTTTAGGCGGGAACACCAGCAACCCTATGCATAGCTTCACACTAGCCTTTTTTGGACAAGTAGCATGTCCTGGCGAAGATATATATAAAGGCCATGATCTCTACTTATCCATGGTAAATCAGAACCAGCAAGCCAAACAGTTGATCATCATTCAGTCCAACTTCAAAATGTCTCCCATTGACCTCCGCAACCCCGGACGCTCGATCCATGTCGGCGTTATCCTGTTCAACTCGTATGTATGCCTTACTCATACTACGCATATACAACAGGCTTGGACAATCACTAACAAACAAGTGTGACCGAGCACCTCGATATCGCACCCGCAGGCTATTTCTCTACCCTCAGCAAAGACTTCCTCGACCATGCGCCTCCTGAGCTCCTCCCTGAGGAGTTCAAGCCCCTGGCGCTGGATATCGTCTATCACTGGGTGACCGAGGACGGCAAGACGCCTGCGACGCTGACCGGCAACTTGAAGGTGCTTCCGACGGTATGTAGTCTAAATTTTCCTTCCAGTTGTTCTCAAGAGAACGGGCTGATCTTTTGTTTCTCAAGGACTCGTTCGAAACCTGCCCAACCCTCGACATCGTCCTCATCGGAGCTCTAGTTGGACAATACCAGGTCAGCGAGACCGAGAAAGCCTTCCTGCGTAAGGCGTACGAGGACTCCACCGCGCTTCTTCTTGTCTGCGGTGGGTTCCAGCCGGCCCTTGCTGCAGGACTGCTGGAAGGAAAGACCGCCACTGCGCCACGCCCGATACTCAGTACGGTGAAGAAGCTGGCGCCCGGAGTCAACTGGGTTGAGAAGAGATATGTGCGTGATGGCAAGATTTGGACGACTGGGTCGCTCTTGAACGGGCTCGATATGGTTGCGGCGTTTGGAAGGGAGACTTGGGGAGGGAAGAGGTTCTTGGTGGATGATTTTGTGCCGGAGGGGGCGTGGCCGGATAGGGATGTCGATTATAAGGATGCGGCTGAGTGGAAGATTTGAATTGTCTGCTTTGGTTTGAGATGATGGATATAGATATAGTGTTGTGTATGGTTTTTTTGTTGAGTACTCAACACTCAACTGAGAATGTGTCTGATGTCGATGACTATCTAACAGAATCATGTCAAGCCTGCGTGCTTAAGGCTAATCTAAGCAGGAAATTATAAGCAACGTACCTCTACCTAGCTGATAGCATTTTGACGCAATGTGACCAATTCTCAACTAGAAATTTACCCCATCCTCGACCATGGCGTGTTGGAAGCAACATCTCTCGAGGCCAAAACTTCTTTCTTCATCTGGCTTTGAGATCACAGGTGCAGTCCAGGTGGCTGATGCGGAATTCGCCAGTCCAAATTTGAGCGAGCCTCATGACAACAGCGTCTCAAAAGTATGTGTTGCAGCTGGCCCGGAGCATTCCATTTCAGGTGATCCTTTCTTCGAAGAAAAGACCATCTATTCGATCCTCAACAGCCGGATGTGGATTGTCTGGCAAACCACCCAGTCTTCCGGGATGATAGAGGGCTTCTCATATCATCATCAATGTATTTTTTCAGCAAGCCAATGGGTAGTCAGTGGTCTATGTTTTGGTTGTGTTAGTGAGTTAGGCGAGGATTGGGTGGGGTTGGGATGCTGGATGGGAGGTTTTGTAGCTTGGAAAGCGATGGTAAGTTGGGCGTGATTGCCCAGAGCATGGCAACATTTCGGAATCTCCATTAAATCGTATATCCTTGTCACTTAGGTAAAGTGCATTCAGCCAATTGCAATGACTGAGAGGTGATTTGGGAGCCGCGAGGCTGAGAGGGAACGACCCTGCGCCTTGCCCCTCCTTCCAAGCCTGCCACTTCCACCACTTTCACAGGAAATCTGGTTTGCAGCTAAGGTGGAAACTCGAGGAGGAGAAGCATGAGGTGGAAATGTTATGGCCTCGGGCTAGCGGTGAATCAAGGATGAGGAGGGCCAGTCATGTGATGCGACTATGTATTTAAGCGAACCGTCACTTCAATCATGACTTATCTCCTCATCCTCACATTGACTGCCCTGAAGCTCGTCGCCCAGGAAGTATGCAACCTTGATCCTGAATTGCCCAGTCCAGTAGTTCATCCTGAACCGCGAGTGACAGGCCCATACCGTCGGATGATGGAAAGGGCACTAAGAGCACCCACTTTGTCTGTCTTCTTCCACCTGATCTAAATCAGCACTTCATCACTTATTATCGAGGAATATGGGGACCGAGACTGAGTTTGTTTGTCCGCGTCCTCGAAACACAAGAGCATGCGACAAATGCCGCGCACGCAAGACCCGCTGCCTACCGCAAAAGAAACCATCGGAAGCAGCGGCTTGTCAGAGGTTCATTCTTTATCACCGTGTTTACACAGCAGACTGTGCTAAGATTATTCTAGATGCGCAAAGTTGGGCTACACCTGTACTTTTGATACTGCCACTTTGCAACCTACTCGGTTGGTGCCTGACCTTATCCCGGGAAGAAATACCAGCTCATCCAACATCAACAGCAAGGTGCAGCCAGCTCAGGACCAGTCAAAAGCCACCAGCCAGTCTTCTAGCGATGATGTTATCTCTAGTCTCTTCGACGATACCCCAAAGCAAACCGACGACTCGAATCAACTCTTTGACTTCCACCATCGCGTCTTCCAAGATCAGCTCAGTGGCCATCCACCAACTGCGTTAGGACAAACAGCGCGGCAATGTCCCTTCTTCAACAATTCAGATACTACTGGAAGTACGAATATTGGCATGCCCGAAGCTGAAAAGCTGGTATCTCTCTTCAGATTGCGCGAGCAGTACTTCCCTTTTGTGAATGTTCCCGATACAGTCTCAGCTCGATGGCTCGCAAAACATAAGCCTTTCCTCCTACTAGCAATACTGACAGTCACCATGGGGGCCACTCCTCAGTTACAGCGAAGAACAGATGAACGGTTTCGCCGTGTGTTGAGTGAGAGGGTCATCCTCCATGGAGAGAAGAGCTTGGATTATGTGCAGGGTCTGTTGGTTTATGTTGCTTGGTAGGTTACGCATCCTTCATTTGTTGTGAATACAGATGCGAAGTGGGTGGATGGCTCTGATCCGTAATAGGTATCCCTTTCACCTACGACCGCTACGCAACCAGGCCTCCCAGTACATGCAGATAGCCAATGCTATGACCTCGGATCTGAAGTTGGCCCAGGGCACCCATGGTCAAGAAGGGCGAGACGCTTATCTTGCTTGCTATAACTTGTCATCTTTGTATTTATCTCATCTTTCGCCAATACTGGGGTTCTTACTGATTTAATAGGCCGTTCTTTATATCGCTACGGCCCGGTGGCCGTGGCGCGGCGGAAGATTTCGATCTGGCTCTTTGCATGCCAGTAAACTGCGAGGACACGAAAGTACAGTTCACCAAACTTCAATTGCTCTATGAGTCAATATACAAGCATGTGCCGGCACCGGAGTCTCTTGAGGACTGTTTCCAGTATAGCCAGAAAGTCATGAAATCATACTATCGACAGTTAGAGATTCTTGAGTCATCGTTCCTGCCTCACGCCCAACAAAGCAGTAAGTAATTCACACTCAAACCATCCCGATGGCAATGTTTTTAATGCAGTGCATTTACTCAAGTTTCAAACTGGCTATCAAGACTCTTCCTCAGGGTCAGCATAGCTTTCTTACCCCTGAAACCTCACCAACCACGTTTATCCCAGCGATTCCCAGTCCCTCCTCTTCTGTCTGCTTTACCAAATAACATAAGTCCCGTGGCTGTGTGTTTCTCCGAGATCCAAACTTTCCTAGAGGCACTCCTCTCGACACCGGTCGATCAATACGTCCACTTTTCGACCAAAGAGTGGTGCCAGGTAATTCTTACACTCAGTATGGGATCGCGCATTTGTTTCTCCAGTCTCACAAACGACAACTCTCCCAGCCCAGAATGGAACGAGTTTCAAGCCAAGGCAAAAGCAAAAATGCTCATCTATCTCGAAAGCCTTGCACACCGGATGGCATCGCTCTCTCCATCACCGACACAGCCGGACTCTTTTTGCTTGTTCAAGTCAGTCTTGGAGATTTTGATACCAACATATGCGCCGCCAACAGGCACTGCGCCTGATACTAGAGAAAGAAGCGATCCCTCAGAAGCGCAAAGCCAACCCCAACAGACTCACAAACATACTGGAACTCAGAATGCGAGCGCCAGCGCCAGTCGTTGTCCGGTCTTGAACGGGAGCATCCAACAGACGGACTTCTGGCGAGCTTTCGAGCAGGATACTCCGGCTGTTTCCGCAAACCTGCAGGCAGAGGATATCTTTGACCAGACAACCGTGGACGACGTGCTCAATGCCCCAGCAGATTGGCCGAGCCTATTCTCAGAGTGGGTTGTTGACTTCAATAGCGTATCACTATGAACAATAACTCTTCCGCGTGATAGAATCCTGGTATGCTGAAGACTGTCTCGCGAGCAACCACGTTAGACTCCTGAATGTGTCTTCGTAGCCGATGATTCAGAACTTGCTAATCACCGAGACATTCCTGCACCGGATTCTCTTTTAAGCTGAACGCTATGCAGCTCTTCGGCTTGGCACATTGCACGAGACATGTCGCAGTCATTCCTTGTCTTGACTTGGCGGATTATCCGGAGAAAAGAAACGAGGCGGTGCTCGGCAGGCTCATCGTTAGCATGGCAATCGAAAATCAATTGGAACACCTGCAACTGGCGCCGAGAGGGATAAGGGTGTTTATGTAGGAAATGGACCCCAATCTGACAGGCAGAGTGCAGAGGCACTGAAACTGACCTGGCCGGGGAAGGAGGAAATGAAAGTCTTAGACAAAGTCTTGGATGACGCGGAGGCTGTTTTGAGGACCGTAAGGCTGAAAGGGGCTTTCCCGAAAAGGGTGAGATGATGCGCACTGGACAACACGTCAATCTCCGAGATCAGCTTCGTCAGACCTTTCAATTTCTCCTTCTCTGTGTGCTTCGTCCGGAAAGAGATTGGAGTCTGGGCAGAAATTTTGACCTAAAGTGTCACCAAGAGCCTCCTGGAAACTGCAACTCGTATTCACGAACGTGGATCATCCGGCTAAGCCAGCTGCGCCGAGTGCTGTATTCGCGAATACGAGCCATGGCTGAGACTATAGAACTTTGTTGAAGATCAACCAAAAGATAGCAAGGGGCAGTATCATAAAGATTATCACCGTCTTCTCGTGTTCATTTCAGCCGCATCCAACAGGGAGCAGGCTTTCCCCAGACAAAGCCCAGCCAGAGCGCGTCACAGACTCGTGTCGGCAACACAGCCCCATACTTGACTGGAAGCATCCAGCGCACGTGCTGCCATTGGCCAGATAGGCTGTCTGAATTTGAGCATGGGTTCCCCGGCCTCCATCCTTCGTTTGCGAAACGAGAGGTGATCGTCCTGAGCTGGCGATGCAGTGCAACTGCCCAGGGTGGCTTGAGGGGGCTTAAAAAGCAAACTGCCCCTCTCACATTGAACTTGGATTTACTTCCTCCAGGTTTCCCCTGCAACCAGCGCGCACCGCTTCTTGGAAAATCGACACTAAATACTCCATCACAAAATGTCGAACGACTGGAACCACGGTTTATTCGACTGCTTCAGCCCTGTGAAGTCATGTACGTCCGCCCTCTCCAATCCACTCAATCACTCTCTCAGATCCTAACAGACACCCCGCAGGTCTCCTCGGCTGGTTCTGCCCCTGCATGCTCTACGGCCGAGGCGCCGAACGCCTCGAAGACCCTGCGCTCAAAGAAGGAAGCTATGTCAACGGCGACGTACGTCCGCCTTCAGATCTTATTGCAATCCTCGATAAGTTGATACTAACATTCGTTTCCTTAGTGCTGCCTCTTCGTCCTTGCCAACTGCTGTGGCCTCTGGTGGGTGCTCATGATGATGAAGCGGCGCGACTTCCGCGAGAAATTCGGCATCAAGGGCTCCGTCGGCAACGACTGCATCCTCTCCTGCTGCTGCGCTTGCTGTGTGCTCGTGCAGCAGGAGAAGGAGCTGGATGCGCATGCGAATCGTCTGCAGACGGGCGGGTACCAGGCACCTGGGGGGATGGCTTATGGGCAGAAATAGAAGTAGGAACCGGTTGAGATGACACGAGCTGGTGCTGATACTGTTGGAGAAAGATAATGCGATGAGGCGGACTGGAATGAATTGGATGCGATGCGATATAAGAGATACCTATGTGCGTGCGCTTGCCTGGTTTTGGGTTTGATTTTCCATTGCGTTTTGGCTGTCGCTGCGACTGCGACTGCGAGTTTACACCTTTGTTCCTCGAGTACCTAATCCTAAATACATACCTTCTTGCCTATATATACCCCGTCAGAGGCACTCTTGAGAAACCCTCCCCCCCTGCCATCCTCCCCTGTGCCGCCCTTGACGTTTCTATGCTATTTGGAAACCGATATGCCCAACACTCGAATGCCAGTAAGCTGCGCTGCACTGCACTCATGACCCCCTCCTCCATGCTCTCCACCCAACAAGATGCTGGGCAGCTGTACGGAGTAGATCGATCGTCAATTCAGCTCTCCGCATCCACCCAAGACCGGGCAACGCTAGTCGCTGCGCCAAACTAGTTTTACTTACACCCATTGTGTCCTGGACATTGCATTTGTGGGTCCTGCATAGAACCGGCCAGGCTTGCTTGCTCGGGCTTTTACCTGGGGCTCTAGACTAGTCATCCCGTGGACTTTCTGATACATTCGGCATGAAGAGTCTCTTTGGAAGGGCCCGAGTCCAGAGGGCTTTTTTTTCTTCTCTCAACAGACCACGCGCCTTGAGTTAGACTACTCGGGCTCCAGTTGACCCGGTGGGAGGAGGGTCATGCAGCGATATGTGACCTTGGCGTCATCCCATACAGATTACAGGCAAGAAGAGACGAGGGAGGTGTATATGTGTTTGGTTTAACAGCTGTGTACTTTGCCACGATTCATATGCACTAAACGACCTAGAACTGTGGTCTGTATGACTAGAACTCGACCGGGGGAAAGCAGCTGGGCTGGCTAAAGTACAGCTAAAGTTTCTACACGAAACTATCCTCCGGCTCCATCCCGGGCACCGGCGGCGTCAGCGCCTTTGGCGGCCACCCGGCCTGGCTGTTATATGTTGTTTGGAAGGTATACCGGCCCGAACCCACGATCTTTGCATCTTCGTCCTCCTGACCGGGGAGGATGACCTTTGCGGATGAATTGGGAGGGACAACGAGCTCTAATTTGAATTTATCTCCGTCTGTAACCTCCCATTTACTCTCGAGTCGACCATAAGCTGTATCGTATTGGGCTTCAGCGGATGTCACCGTCCCGCCGGGGAGAGGCTGCACGAGAATTTCCCGCCACCCGGGCTCGAGGGGGCTGATCCCCGCGACGGTCTTGTGTAGCCAGTTGATAATCGAGCCGAGGGCGTAGTGGTTGAAACTGGTCATTTCGCCGGGGTTGATGCTTCCGTCGGGGAGCATGGAGTCCCAGCGTTCCCAGACGGTTGTCGCGCCCATGGTGATCGGGTACATCCACGAGGGGCAGTTTTTCTCCTGCAGCATGCGGTAGGCAAGTTGGTGGTGGCCGGATTTGGTCAATGCGTGTGTGATGACGGGGGTGCCGGCAAAGCCTGTTGAGACTTGGAATTTGGAGATGCGGACGAGACGCGCGAGCCGGTTCCCTGCTTCAGAGGCTTGCTTGGGGTCGTCGTGGAGGTCGAAGACGAGGGCGAGACTGAGTGCTGTTTGGGTGTCGCCGACTAGAAGGCCGGAGGGGGAGATGTATTTGGACTGGAAGGTGGATTTGAGAGAGAGGTAGTCGGCTTCGTAGCGGGATGCGTTGGATGTTTCACCCAGGATGGTGCTGATGCGGGCGAGAATGCCGGTTATATAGACGAGGTAGGCGTCGGCGACGAGAGTACCATCTGTGCGGGCATTACCGGGTTGATCTGGAGGTGCGGTGGGGTCAAGCCAGTCGCCTAGCTGGAAGAGAGTGTCATCCCAGAGGTTGTCTGGGCCGCGCTGCACGGCGCGGTCGAGGTATTTGGTCATGCTGGGGTATTGACGGCGGAGAATCTCGATGTCGCCGTAGCTTTGGTAGAGGGTCGCAGGGAGGATGATGGCGATATCATCCCAGACGGCCTGGGGAAATGCTGGCCAGAAGGCCTCGTCAATGACGTTTGGAACGACTAGTGGTGGAATGGCTTTTGGGTGTGCCAGCTGCTCGGCTGAAAGGTCCTGCAACCAGTCGCCCAACATGCCTGCTGTGTTGTAGAGGAAGCTTGCGGATGGGGCGAAAATTTGAAGATCACCAGTCCAGCCCAATCGTTCGTCACGCTGGGGGCAGTCTGTTGGAACGGAGAGGAAGTTGCCGCGCATGCCCCATGTAGCGTTCTCATGAAGTTTGTTAACCATTGGATGTGAAGACTTGAACCATCCGGATCGTCGGAGATCAGTATGCATGACTTCAGCAGCCAGACTTTGTAAAGTGAGAGGAGCATCAACATCATCCGAACTCCATCCATCAATCTGAACATAACGGAAGCCATGGAAGGTAAAAGCTGGAGCCCAGTCTTTGATCTCGTGGCCAGCGGAGATGATCTCATCCTGGCACTTTGCAACTCGAAGTGGGCGTGTCCCTAATTCTTCGTTTTCAAGGACCTCAGCGTGGGTAAGAATGGTAGAATGCCCAGCAGGCTTCTTGAGGGAGTGGATTCGAACACGACCAACGAGGTTCTGCCCAAAATCAATAACCGTCTTGCCAGATGGCGTGCGTATGATCTCGACTGGATTGACCACTTCTGTCACACGCACTGGTGGGGCACTCGGAGCTATAAGTTGTGTCTTCGGTAGCTCAATCTCCCGTGTTGATTGCCATGAATTCCTAGATGAGGTCTTCCAGTCGTCTTGCTCCTCACGCGCATCGTAGACCTCTCCGTCGTAGATCTCACTACGCATGATGGCAGACTGGTGGCTGTTCCAGCTCGACTCTGTGGCAACGACGAGTGTAGACTCAGCCTGTTCTAGCAGAACCTCTAGCTGCGCGAGCAACGCAAGCTCATTTCCATAGATGAAACGTCTGCCACCACCAAAGCCCAGTCGCGTAGCGTACCAGCCCTCGGAGACCTCGACGGCGATAGTATTCTCTCCCTCCTTCAACTGCGAAGCAACGTCAAAGACCTCGTAGTTCAACCGGTGATGGTAGCTCGTCCACCCCGGAGCCATACAGTGGTTTCCCACCGGCTGTCCATTGATATATGCTTGGAACACTCCGAGGCTCGTAATGTAAAGCCGAGCCCTTTGCACTGCAGAAGCTTGCAGCTTGAATGTCTTCTTAAACCGGACAGGCCGCAAGGGCCCCTCTTCCTGCTTGTGGGAGCTTGTGATCGCATGCGCGCTCCAGTCCTCACGGCTTAGCAGCCCGATCTCGACGGTACTCCACGCAGACCATTCGGTCGCCGTGTTTTCTTTCCCTCCATGACCGCGTACACGAACCTTTGCAGTTTCTCGCGATTGCAGAGGCTGGCTTGGCCAGGGAACAAGGATGGAGTCGGCGGACTTGACGTGGTATGATTCCGTGACATTGCCGCGAGCAACTTCAATTTCGTAGGCGGTTTGTTTCCAGTCTGAAGCGGTGCTTTCGGTAACGTCGAAGCGCCATGAAATTCGTGGCTCAGCGTTGCCGATGCCTAGGCCAGTGGGGTGCTGCTCGAATGAAGGTGGGGTAAGAGTTGGTTGAGACATGATTAATCTCACGTCGTCATGAATCAGTATAGGTAACGTGTAGATGCTTCCCACTCAGATCATTGCGAGGCTCGAAAGGTACTGTGAGGGTTGACTATGGGTTGGTTTTGTTGTCCACACCTCCAGGACTCAGTAAGAGTTTGATCGCATGACCCCACGTCCGCAACAGCGAAAGCTCACATCCCTGGAACAATTGCAACCGAGTTGCTTCGGGTTTCGGATGGAGATATGACGAGCTCAGCCGGCAGAACTTCGGAAGTCATTTTTGGAGGAGTCGATGAACTGGAGGCCGGAAGTGGAGGAACTTGAGAACTTGAAGGATGCGAGGGGAGTCCACGTGGGGACCACTGTCTTGGCTCGAGGGGTTTCCATGTTGGAGTAACTACTCCTTGAACCTTCCGCCTCATTACTCCGAAGTCAACCACTCCAAAACCATGGTAGGAACTAGGCTGCTCATAGGAATACAAGCTCTACTACTGCGTCATTACGGACGCTGTGGAGAGTATCAAGACGAGACTTGGCATATGGTATAGTTTGGATTATCAGGTCATGATATACGTTATAGCAAGATTGTTACGCAAATTCCGCCATGAGATCGCCAATGGCGTCGGCTCCCTTACCTCCACCCTCTAGTCGAGGGTTTGTTGTCTGAATGAGTACTCGTCGGTAGCTTGTCAAGGCAGGCGACCCGCTATCCGTCACCTGCAAGATTATATGTAGAATTTGCCCTCGAGGAATGGGTTGTCTGCTCATCATGTCTACGCAGCATCTCTCGGCTGGAGGAACTGTGACTTCGACTTTCCGACCTTCTTCGACAGGCTTGATGCCTAGATCTGCGACCTCCGCATCCACCCATGATTGCGTAGCACTCGGGTCTTTGTAATGGAACCATTTGAACGAAAGGACGTCGCCATCTGGGTCACGGGTTTCGGATGCATCGAGAGTAAAGGTCGAACCTGCCTCAGCCTCGATCTCCAATGGCGCTAAGCTGGTGTTGCCGTTGACCGAGATTATGGGAGCATGGTTTGCGGAGGCAAAGTCCGACGAGAGGGACCATTTTATACGCGCAGCAAAGTCATTCTGGAAGCTGTCTCGCCAGCGCCAGATTGTGCCGTGGTTCGTTGTGTATGTCCGACCATCTGCCCCTACAACCCGGTCGACAGTATCCCCGTAGTGCAAGCTAGCAAGGCCGCTGGCGCTCACGTCAGAACGCTGATACCGGCCACCCCAGGAGCCGTACTCCGGATGTTCGGGAACACCCAGCCCGTTCTGAATGAGGTACAGAAAAGTTGCTGTATCACCCTCGGGGATAAAGAGGTAATTGGGATACGCAGACCCTAACGGACCGATTTGAATATTCTCGCGTATCCACTCTTTCGTCATTTTCGTAAAGTCTGGTCCGCCTTGATCAAAGTTGTAATATTTGTCGCCAGAAATACCGGTCCAAGCAGCAAGGCCATAATGATTCCAACCGTGCACCGAGGCAATGTAGAAGACATCAGGATATCTATGGCGAATCCAGGCGCCGGTGTCATCCTGATCCGATATGGCGTAGACGCGGAGCTTAGAACGAAGCTTGGAAGCTTCTTCTGCAGGATACAATTTCTGAATGCGAAGAAGCACTTGAGCTAGGACGTTTGTTCCACCCCAGCAGAGTAACCATAAAGGCTGGTCGCTAGGGGCTTGGATGCGCTCAAGAAGCAACTCGCCGCCTTCACTGAGAGGTATATCATCTCCTACCGCAGCCATGCCATAGACCTCCGCACCCTTGCGCACGAGGCCTCGAAAATAGCTCGCAGGCTGGTATTTCGCATCGGGATGGACGTGGGCGTTCAGGTTGTCGACAACCTTTTCGTAGGCTTCAATGATCTTGTGCATGTCCTGAGGACAGACCTTGTTCTTCATCCATGTTGAAGTACAGGCAACTAGTCCTTCTGTTTGGAACTGGTGAGAGTATAGTAGGTAGCGCACTAGTGACTCGGCGTCATCGGGTTCGTTGGAGATGTCGGAGACAATGAACACTCGCGGCCTCGTCGGGAAGCTCTGTAGATTGGCAAGATCGGTCATGATGTTCTGGATGAGAAGGCGAGCGACAGAAAGCAGAACGCAAGTCGCCCATTCTGGCGACGATGGTCATTTTGAGGATTTGAGGTGAGGGGTTGACCTTCACAGACTCAGACCCACTGCTGCGCTGGATGAGGAAGCCACAGCCTCCAGTTGCTGCAAGTCCGTTATGATCATGTGATACATCCAAAGCATTAGGTGACTACCTAAAGAAGCCTAGCACACGATTGCAGGCTAATCCGAATCAGAGAGAAGAGCCGAAGATTAACCGAACCATCGAGCAGAAAGACCGACGACTCATGCCGAACAGCAATCCATCATCATTGACCCATTTATTTCCAATCAACTCCACATTGGCAACATGTGCAACGATCCTTCATGCGGGGATCCGGCCCGGATGTCCTGGAAGCAAGATACAAAGCTCCTGCTTGTTGCTCATGAAAACACCTGGTTTGAACTTCTCTCTCAGCCTCTTTCTACTCCAGCGAGCGTTGCCAAGCCTTCATCATGAGCTTCCAGAGTGTCGATTCAACAAAAATCGAGAGTCTGCTCTCCAAGCTGTCTCTCGAGGAAAAGGTAATAACGTCATCTCACTGTGAAAGCACATCGTGCTAACTATAATAGATTTCGCTGCTTGCCGGAAAGAACTTTTGGGAAACAGTCGATATCCCAGAAAAGGGAGTACCTTCTGTCAAGGTTGGTCCTACACCTAAACATGAAGACGCTCAGAGTTGACAATTGTCCAGACATCAGATGGCCCTAACGGCGCTCGAGGCGCTACTTTCAAGGGTGGTGTGACAGCTGCCTGTTTCCCAGCGTCGTCTTTGCTGGCTGCTACATGGGATGTTGAGGCCGCAAAACACATCGGAAATGCCTTGGCTGAAGAGACACTGTCAAAGGGCGCAAGAGTGCTGTAAGTTGACCGCTACACATAATTATAAAGCCGGACTAACAGCTTCTAGATTAGCTCCCACTGTCTGCCCTCATCGCCATCCCCTCGGTGGACGTAACTTTGAGTCCTTCTCAGAGGACCCTTTCTTGGCTGGAAAGCTGGCTGCCCAGTACATCAACGGTCTGCAAGAGAAGGGAGTGGCTGCCACGATCAAGCACTATGCTGTCAACGAGCAAGAAACCTGCCGATTCACAGTCAATGAACACGTCGCGGAGCGGGCCCTCCGTGAGATCTACCTGAAGCCTTTTGAGATTGCTATCAAGGAGGCCAAGCCTCTGGCTGTGATGACTGCTTACAACATTGTGAATGGCACCCATGCCGACTCCCATGAGTTCCTGCTGAAGGATGTGCTTCGGGGTCAATGGGGCTGGAAGGGCCTTGTCATGAGCGACTGGGGTGGTACCAATTCCACCGCTGAGTCGCTGAACGCCGGTCTTGATCTGGAAATGCCTGGCCCAACCAGGTGGCGCAAGATTGAGGAAGTTGTTGAGGCCGTCAAGTCGGGTGCCGTTTCCGAAAAGACTATCGACGACCGCGCTCGCAACGTCCTAGAGCTCCTCACAAAGCTGAACTGCTTCAATGACCCGTCAATTCCAGACGAAAGGGCAATCATCCTGCCGGAACACCAACGCCTCATCCGCTCTGTTGGCAGCCAAGGCCTCGTCCTTCTCAAGAACGATGGCGCTGTGCTTCCCTTGAAGAAGGAGAAACTGGCCAAGAAGAAGGTGGCTCTACTTGGCTATGCGCGCGAGGCTCTGATCCATGGTGGTGGTAGTGCGTCAGTCAACGCTCACTACCGTATTACTCCCGAGGAAGGTCTTCGTGCCGCCCTGGGCGACAAGGTGGATCTCCAGTTCGCCAAGGGCGCGCACACCTTCCGCCAGCTCCCATTGTTGGCCGAAGGAGTGGTGAACCGTGATGGTCAGACTGGCTGGACACTAGACTTCTACGCCGGTGAAGAGCCTACTGGTAAACCTGCCGACTCGAGCACTTCCGAGCTGCCCACCTACGTGCCAATCTTCGTCAAGGAATCTTATGGAAGTGTCCGTGCCACTGGCCGCTTCACACCTACGCAGAGCGGAAACCACTATCTCTCCATGTCTGGATTAGGCCAGTCGAAGGTGCTGATTGACGGCAAGGTCCTGTACGAACAAAAGGAGAACTGCCCCGACACCATGGCCTTCCTCTTGGGTGGTGTGAAGGAGCTAGAGGTCCAGTATACTTTTGAAGCCGGAACTACCTATACCATTGAGATTGAAACGGTAAAGCCTACCATTAGTGGAGGGCTTTCCATGCTGGAGGGTCTGATTGGTTTCCGCCTGGGCTTCATGACCGAGCAGGACCACAACCGAGATCTCCTTTCCGAGGCCGTGGAATTGGCCAAGGAATCCGATGTTGCGATCGTCTTCACTGGCCACACCCCAGACTGGGAGACTGAGGGCCAGGACCAGATCAGCTTCCACCTTCCCAGCAACGGCTCCCAGGACCGCCTCGTTGAGGCTGTTGGAGCCGTCAACTCTAACACTGTCGTCGTCAACTGCACGGGTGTTGCTGTTGCCATGCCCTGGTTGGACAAGGTCAAGGCCGTTGTTCAAGCGTGGTTCCCTGGACAAGAGGCGGGTAACGCGATTGCCGACGTGCTTACTGGCGCTGTGAACCCTGCCGGTCGTCTGCCTGTGTCGTTCCCTAAGAAACTGGAAGATGCTCCCGCACACGGCAACTTCCCTGGTGAGTACGTTGAGAAGGACGGTCAGCGTCGACTCGAAGTCACCTACGAGGAAGGAATTTTCGTGGGCTACCGGCACTACGATCTGTCAGAGGAGAACCGCTCCAAGGTTCTGTTCCCCTTTGGTTTCGGGCTTTCCTACACTTCCTTTACACACGCAAACCACAAGGTCAATGTCACCAGCGGCAGCTCCGTAGAAGTGACCGTCGATGTGACTAACGCTGGCTCTGTTGCTGGTGCTGAAGTTGTTCAGGTCTATGCCGGTGCGAAGAAGGCCATCCCAGAGAACCCCTTCAAGGAACTTGTTGGTTTTGCTAAGGTTCAGCTCCAACCGGGAGAGACCAAGACTGCCAGCGTAACATTCAGCACTCGTCAACTTGCTCACTTCAGCGAGAAGAGCAGCAAGTGGGAGCTGCTAGCGGGTGACTATGAAGTGTCCGTCGGACAGTCTGTGAGAGATATCACTGGAAAGGCGGAGTTTGCTCTTGAAGCTCAAAGCTATGATCCTTAGATGAGTTAGATACATTACCCAGAAGCCAATATACCTGTTTTACAAAGAACTGTTTAATGATCACATGACTCTCCTCCCCGAGCTCCCGGCATGGCGGCAGCTTCTCACCACCACCATCATTCGCAGAACACTTCGCTTTTTAAAGCCATCATCATCATCCTGCACTCCGGAGCATCTGTCACCGAGGCTATATTACGTTCTCCCCGAAGGATCCCTACTTGACCCCGCAAATGACGATGCCAATGAAGCCTGCTTGGACAAAGCAAGCTGGACGGGAGGTGGATGGAATTGCCCCGTCGACGGGAAATCTTCGGCTCATCCTCTCACCTGATCTGGGGATCCGGTTTGTGGCGACTCTGGAGTTCCCCGATCCCCCAACATCTCCGACCCAAGTGGACTTCTTCTCCATGCAGTCATGCCGAATCCCCACGCAATTGTCTCGCTTGACTCCAAGAACTGCCGATTCGGAACAAACCTCATCCTTTGCGACGGTTCTCACCCCGATCCCGACCCATGCGGGCCCCCGGACACCATTTACGCGAAGCTGAACGTGGCTAGTGCTTAAGGTTTGTCGGGCTCAACCTAACGCTTCGCCTGTCTTTTCCGATCCTGTGCTCGCGCGCGCCCTTGTGTTGTTGAGGGTCTTCCGAATACAGAAATCTTTCCCCATGGCACAGTAGCCTTGCGATTCATACGGAGGAAGTGTCATGCCATTTTGAGAAACAGCGTGGAGATAAATAGATCATCATTCCAGCGTGAAGTTGGTGTTTCTCCACGCCTATGATTCATCCCTTGCTTCCTCCCTTTTTTGAACTCCCCATTCATCTCATATAATTTGTCTCGCCATGGACAAAGCCAGCGTGGATATGGTCGAGCAGACCGAAGACCACCAACTAGGCTACCTCGCCGACCAAGAGGACCATGAGCTTGGCAAGTGGGACAGTCTGAAGAAGTATCCTTGGATCTTCGCCTGGTGTGTCTATGCCGTATGGTGTATTCTGCTGGTCAGCTTCGAGAACCAAGCTGCCGGAAACGTGACCGGTATCCCCCAGTTCCGTCAGGACTTTGGGAGCTTTTACGACGGCAACTGGGTCCTTGATACCAAATGGCAATCTGCCTTCAATGGCGGGCCTGTCGCCTCTGCAGTGGTGGGCGCCCTATGCTCCGGTCAGATTGCCGACACCTTCGGGCGGAAGTGGACGACGCTCGGCGCTCTGCTGATCTCCGTGGCTGCCGTGACCGTTGAGTTCGTGGCCACCACCAACGAGATGTTCTTCGGGGGTAAATTCCTCAACGGCTTTGCCCTTGGTGCTCTCGCCTCCGTCCCTATCACCTATGTTGGCGAGATATCTCCCCTCGCCCTCCGCGGTACCCTCACCTGCCTCTCTGCTATGGCCTACTGTATCGGCCCGTTCATCGTAGCCCTCATCACCAACACAACAGGCACCTACACGACCCGCTGGGCCTACCGTGCCGTCTTCGCCGCGCAATACGGATACGCGGGCGTCGCCCTCGCACTCATCTTCTTTATGCCTGAATCACCCTGGTGGTTGGTCTCCAAGGGCCGTGACGAAGAGGCCCTCGCCTCTCTAACCCGCCTCGGCTACAACGACGCCCAGAAGGTGAAAAAGCTCGCTTCCATAAAAGTCACCCTCGAGCAAGTCCGCGCCGAAACCGAAGGCGCAACTTACCTCGAGTGTTTCCGCCGCTCCAACCTCCGCCGAACAATCATCTCCATCGCCCCGCTCTCCATCCAAGCTCTCTCCGGTGTGATCTTCGCCTCCAGCTACTCAACCTACTACATGCAGTTGGCAGGCTATAGCAATCAAATGAGCTTCCGCCTCCAGATCGCCCAACAGGTCTTGTCAATTGTCGGCAACGTCATGTCGTACTTTATGATTGACCGACTAGGGCGCCGGAACCTCATGATCTTCGGCCTCTTCGTCATGACCTGTATCCTCATGGTCACTGGCGGCCTTGGCGTCGTCGCCTCCGACAAAACAAACCCAAATTCCGATGGCGCAGTTAAGGGTACCGTCGCTCTTATCCTCCTCTACTGCTGGTGGTACAATTCCACCATCGGTGCTGCGGGCTACACCATCCTGGCCGAGGTCTCTACCTCCCGCCTGCGCATCAAGACCATTGCTATCGGCCTCGCTCTCCAGAATGGTCTGTACACGATGTGGTCGTTCGTCCTCCCTTACCTATTCAACCCAGACAAAGCCAACCTCGGCGCAAAAGTCATGTTTATTTTCGGTGGGCTGTCAATCATCTGTCTTGTATACCTGTGGTTCTACCAGCCTGAAACGGCGGGTAGGACGTATGGGGAGCTAGATGAGATGTTCATGAAGAAGGTTCCAGCTTGGAAGTTCAAGAGTTATCAGACCGATGCACAAGCAATGGGGCAGGCGGTTAAGGAGGGCAATGAGGAGATGAGGGATGTTTAGATCAAAATCAGTTGAACCGTCCATAGACTCTAGAAGGATAGCAGTATTGAATGAATTATGCCGTATGGCTCTTTATTATTGTTACTATTAATCCCCACTCAACGTCTTTATATCAAACGAGTCGTCTTGAACGCAGCATGACCCGGGCTATGCGCGCACAGAACTGCCTTTATCCTGATTGATACCGCTAACTATGTACAATGAAATCTGCTCGATCTTCACATACTCTCACTACCAAGCAATCACAGCTTTTGCGAAGGATACGCCTCCTGCATTCGAGTAGATCTATATCCAGCAACAAGATACGGAAATTAGGTACATCTACCACTATAATATCGATAAATTACAACTCAAATTCTAATCTACTGCTGATTCCACTCCCATTGTCCCACTAGAACTACTACTGTTGCATATCTGAAGCTTCGAAGAGGGTTAGGGTTAGGGCTTATGAACCATTCAGACTATAAGAACGCATCATATATCAATGGCATAGGTGGTGGGTACCTGCCAACTCACATACTGACAAGCCCTACGTGTAAGGCATTCCTAAAGGATCAAAACATTGGTACTGGCAGAAGGGAGAGAGCGCATGGGGTGAGCAGTTGATTTCAAATCACTAGGTCGTCGAACGTACTAGGGTAGGTAGGTATGGATGATCTATGGGGCAAGGGTGACTTATTTCTGTTTAATAAGTCCGTACTCATAGTGTACTACAGAATACTTACTCCTACTATCCAAGCAAACCTGGTCTGTTCCGCCAGAACCCACGTTCATATTATCTAGCTGATATTCCACATCGATTCATCAAGTAGAGTGGAGTGAAGGTAACTGTAGTGTAGATACAGGCCAGGCCATCCGATAGTGCGAATCAGAAATCTCTCCCCCGTCTACTCATGAATCAAGCCATCCTACCCAACTACCCAACTAACAAGCCTCTCCTCTTCCCCAGTTCCATCTCCATCTCATTACCATCTAGCAAATAGGCAGATCAGGCCAGTACCACTCGCTGAAGATCGGCCCCGCATTGCCACAGTCGGTACCGCTGTAGCTGCAGACCGTCTCGCCCGCAATGTTCTGCGCAGCCTGGTACCACGAAGAACCACCCTCCACATCCACGTAGTCCAGCACGGGGGCGCCGTCAGACCACGAGAGCGCGACCATGTGTCCGCAGATGTCGTTCAGAATGCGCGGGCCCGTGGCGGTGAGGAGTTCCTCGAGGGTGTCGTAGGTGCCGGTTCTGGTGGAGTCAGCTTGGTCCATGGATGTATATGTGTATTAGGGATGGGATGAATGGACATACCGGATCTCAGCGGTTCCGGGACCGCAGACATCAACGCCGGGCGACCACATCTGGTACCAGCCGCAGGCGGCGCCTTGGTCGGGGGGTGCGAGGGTGCATGCTGCGGAGAGGCAGAGGTCGCCGGCGAGAACGGCGGGGGCGGCCGCGAGGACGGTGGCGAGGATGGCGGTGGTCTTCATTGTGGTTGAAGGTGAGGAAGTTGGTTTGGGATGTGGATTGTTGAGCTGGTTGGAGAGTTAGTTCTAGATAGTGAGGGTTGGGCCTGGCTTTATAGATTTCCTTGAGCCTGTCTCAGTCTCAGCCTGTATGTCTCTCCGTATCTACACCGATACAACATACCAGAGCACCACATTCACATTCACATCCATCTCCATCCCACTTCCAAACCAACCCCAACTCCAACCGGCCACCCCGTACCGTGCTCTCTAACCACAGCCGGAAAACCTCCCTGCAGATCTGCACCTTGACACCAGCAACCAGAACCAGAAACCCGAACCACTGACGACAGCCAAGGGCAGTTCAGTTTCGACACAGCTCTTGGTATCCCCACTCGAGCAATCAGCTCTATCTACCCTTTTATACTAGACACTAGCCACGCCACACCGTCAGCCTTCTCAGGCTCTAGCCCCGGTTTTTGGCCCCGGGGATGGCTTCTTGGCGACTTGGCTCAATATGTTCAAGAGGAAAATCAGGGCAGAAGGGACTCGGCCTGGGGGCCAAATGTATCTTCAACTTTGATCTCAGACTCACAGGTGGTCCAGGGCCACGGCCCCCACGGATCCCGCGCCCGCAGTCAGTCTTGCAGCTTTGACCACTACTAGGTCTATTCGCCTCCCAATTGCCCTGGTGCGGAACTCGTATGAGTGGCTTGGATATGCTATTGATAAAGACTGAGATTCAAGGTCAAAGCCAGTGTAGGTGAGGGCATATTCTTTGATGAATACCATACCACAATCACCAGATGTAAACAGTACTACAAAGCATTGTGCGCAATACCAGTTTAACGCCAATCAAGCGCAGAGCCTATCATTGAACCAAAGGCCCTGGTCAGCATCCAATTCTGATTCTACGGTCGTAAGCCACATAAGGAAACAATCACGAGGGAAGTCTTCATGCTACGTCTCCGTGCATACATGACTCGCTACACGGTGTATAGTTATACTCTCATGATTAAGAAAACCCTGTTTCGCCCCTCCCAAGCCCCATGCCCCAAGCCCCAAGTCCCTGCAGCTCGACTTCTTCATCTACTTAATCCTATACATCCGCTTACCTACTCCGTACTCGTGGTAGGTCAGTGGCGCCACCTGTGCATGTCTGCCGATCCTTGCTCTGACGGACTAAAATCGTACCCCAGACATCGTTCTCCAAAGGAGATAGTATCATTTTATCAAGATAGGTTGTGTTGGCAAGCGACTTGTGCAGTGCAGGTGTGCTAACTAGGCTAGTGTAACATCATCCCACAATTTGTCTTGTCCCGAGGACGAGGTTAAGAAGGATGTTCATCTCTCCTCTTCTGCTTGGACAGAGAAATGGAATCGGAAAAATAATACTGTCGACAGGGAAACCTACAGATATTTTCAGTTCGTTCTCCAACCAAGAAGAAAAGAGAAAAAAAAAGTGCAATGAAGCTGGAGTCTTGGCGGCTTAGGGCTTGCCTAGCTTGAGTGAACGAGCACGGACTGACGTCTGCCATGGCTTCCTTCATTTATTAGGTTACTATCTATAACTAGATAACCTAAAGAGGCTCGAGTAAGCGAGTTTGCGTTTCAAGGACAGAGTGGTTGCGGCTAGGTAGGTAGTAGTGGTCTGGTTACGAGTCATTGCATGGCCGGCAGGCAGGTCTCTTCCCCCAAGAGTAAAATAACCCCGGCTCTACATATCGATCAATAATAAACCCACAACACTACGCCCTAAGTACATCTCAAGAAGTACCATGGTAAATATACCATGGGTACATCACATTCTGCGCAACACAAGTCGGCCGCCCTCCTCCTGCTCTGACCGGAGAGATTGGTAGGGTGGCCAGGTGCAATTTCCCGTCGAGCAAGACGGAAGGACTGCTAAATCTCGAGTCCAGCATGCCCTGTGATAGGCGAATTGAAGCTCATGGATATCGTCCTCGTACTCGCCCATTGCAACGCGATGCTCGGGGATGCCCAGGCGGGATTGCCGGGCTTCTGCGGCGCCGTCGCCTACAGCGAGTAGTCTTTCTGGATAGGCCATGGCTTGTTGTATAAACGGGTCAAAGACCAAGAGCAGGACAAGGACGATTGCTCCAAGCAACATCAGTGAGCGACCATATGTGCTAAAAAGAATGGCGGCTGACCCCAGCGGGCCCCGGCTTGCATTATCAAAGGCTTGGATACTGAGTAGTCGTCTAGGTTCATCCAGCCACATCCAATTTCCACTGACTGATTGCCTCAGCCACGGCTAAGATCAGAGAGGATTTGCACGCTGTCGCTAGCACGGAGATGACAGAGTTGAGGGAGAGCCTGTACAGCATGCTGGGGCGCGGCTGGTCGTCGTATGCAAATAGAATCCCACAAATAGCAAGAAAGCAAGCGTTGCTAAAGCCAGTTGCAACAAGCTCCCAAGCCCAGGTGTCTTGGAATGAAATCCAGCCAACTTTGGCTTTGGGTCTTGGGGGACTGGGTCTGTAGTTGGACTGTTGGAGAGTAAAGATAGCTCAACAGACATGAGGTATGAAGTCTCTCGGAATCTCCCTGGCGCTGTGCACTTTATGTCATGTCCGCTGCCACTACCCTTTTGGAAGCCTTATGCAGTCATTGTCGCACCAAGGCAGGATTGCCTCAGAAATCCTGGGAAGAAGTCACGAAAGTAGGATTCTGCACAACATTAGAGGCGGGGGTGCCAGTTGGCGGCGCTTGCTTCTGTGAGCAAATCATGGACCGCCAGCGCATCATCCTCCAGGAACCCCTAGCATCGTCTCAGGTCAGATTTAGTTACAGCAGGATATATGACGCAGATCTATCTCCCTCAATTCGCCATTATCATTACATGTTACTGCCCCCCTCCCCCTTCTCCTTAATCCTCGCCAGCGCCCTCTCAACCCCAGCCTCATCCTCCCGATCCGCAACATCAAGCCTCACATCCTTCATAAAGAACATAGCGACCAGGTTCGGCACGCACAGACAAGTCGACACGATCGCCAGAATCTTCTGGCTCTCCCAGTACGCACGGTTAATCGCCATTCGCGCCGGCGTGCCGGGCTCGTAGGATTGCGCGACAGGCATGGACTGGAAGATGGATGTTGCGTTGGATTGAACCTCGAGCGGGAGGTAGGTTGTTAGTTTGCTGGGGAGGGTGTTGCGCCAGATTGCGCCGGCGACGCTGTCCTCACAACTTCACGTTAACCAAGCGAGTCGTACGACATGGGTAGTGTGCGGTGTAGAATGTATGGTGTGTACGTACCTAGTCCCAATCGCACCGCCGACACTATTCGCTGCCTGGAATAACCCTGTGACAACAGCGACGTCTTGTCTAGGTACGACGGCTTGCACGGAGACTTGGCCCGCTGTTTGCCAGAGGGCTCTGCCGATCCCTGAGAGGACCTTCGAAACGATAAAGGTTACTTCTGTGCCGTTGGCGGAGTCGACGAGGTAGATCATTAGTCCCTGGCCGAGGATGACGAGCGGGGGGCCCGCGAGGAGCCAGTACCGGCTGGTTTTGGTGTACTTCATGCCGACTGCGACGAGGAGGCCGGTTATCTGGAAGGCGACGCGGAGGGAGTTGCTGATTTGTTAGTGATCTAGCGTGTTTGGCTGGCGAAAGGAGATGTAGGGTTAATGGCTTACTCGATGCGGGTTGCGTGCGCTGGTTTGAATTCGCCCGCGACTTGAAGATAGCTTGGGAAGAAGATGGTGAAAAGCGTGTAGCTCATAAAGTCGAATGTCTGCACGAAGCAGCCCATAAGGACGGTCCGGTTGGTCATCCGACGAGGAATAAATGGCTTCGCGCTGAACTTGAGATCCCAGACGATGAAGGCCGCGAAGAGAACGACACCCACGACGAGCATGGCGATGAATGAGCCCTCCTTCCATCGCTGCGGGTTGAAAGACCCTGTAAGCGAAACCGGTACAAGAATCAGTGACAAGCCTGTCACGAGTAGGATGACTCCGAGAAAGTCGAGCTCGGTCCAGATGAGATGGTAGATCTTTTTCCAGGTTGGATCGCTGGGCTGGCAGCCTGCAACGGCAGCGAGGCTCTTGGCTCCCAGTCCGTGTTTCTTTGCGCGCCGTTGGAGGAGTGCAACGGTCACGACGAGGGGAATTGCGCAAATGGGAGTGATGATGGACCAGGCACCGTAGCCCCAGCGCCAGCCGGTGTTGTAGAGGAATCTCTCACCAATAATGGAGCCGAGATACAGGGCAGGAATGGTTGTGATTGATTCGGGGAGGGTGGACCAGAAGGCTCGGTTCACGAGATTGGTTGCATCCGCAATGAAGACTTGCTGTGTAAGAGTAAAGCCAGTTGAACCGATAGCATCAAACACGCCGGCAACCTAGCACTGTTAGCATAAACCTGCAGTAAGGTCCGGCTACATACAAAGTATTGTGCGATGGCTGGACTGGAGGCATATAAAATGAAACTCAATGTCTGAACCGTGATGGAGAACGAGAACATTTCAGCCCTGCCAAATACCTGCATGAGAAGTGTCAATGTGTATCAGGCCTTCTCATGGGTATTTCGACTTACATCGCTCAATTTCGCAATAAGAGGAAACGCGCAGATACGAGTGATGTTGCCCACCACGTTCACTGAGCTCAGGGCAGAATGCTGCCGGAACGCACTCGTCACATACGGATTGAGAAGCATATGACTATAGTCAGAAAAGGTAATGATGAGCGTCGTGATGAATAGACTAGCAAAAGCAATGCCCAGCGTCGTGCGAGACCAGGCTTTCTTCAGAATCAGAGCCTTCTGCACGCCAGCCTGAATGCTTGAGCTCTCGCTGTGCACGGACGCAGCATCATCGGCAGTATGAGTCTGTGCCTCGACGCCTTTCTCATTATCAGTCGGCTGAGAGCCAGCTGGGGTTGAACTGGTCGCCATTTGCTTGGTTCAGGGTAGTTGCAATGAGCAGAATAGCAAAGAGCATGAGAGGACATAGAATTGTCGACATGAAAGAAGACAAGAGACATTTATTTCAACAAAGTGGACTGGTGGGATGTCTAGCCCTATCCGAGCTAAAGTAGCCTCTCGCCACGAGGTGAATCCTGCCGGGAATGGCGAGTGCCACTGCTCGGAACTGACTTGGACGCACCCCCTCCGAGGAAATATCGTCCGGCATAACACCATTGAGGCCGTCGCCTAGACAACATCCTGGTTGGTGGGTTTGTCGGCCAAGAATCGTTGTCTCATGCGTTAAGCCCTACTTTGGCTCCTCACGAAGAACCTGAGTCAGAGACGAGCTGTGATATTCGGATCAGATAACACCTACCGGCCTTAACCCCATGTGACTGGCCCAACTTTCCAGAAAATATCATGAAATCTCTGACCAGCGTTACGCGATATTGAAGCTAGGGTTCTGCCTCATTGGCCGGAAAGGAGCAAATACGAGCCTTGCATGGCCGGCGGACTTGGCGAAAGTCAATGGCTCGTATCAATCTAATCAATCTCACCAAGCGTTGTAACTCGGAGCTTGAGTTCCACTTCTGCCCTGAGCAGGGAGGACGATTGGCCGGTTGTCTCGCATCCGGAACGAGGGCTTCGGGCTGGATGTTATCTGATCAGGCCACGGCCTCGTATCTGGTCCTTGGCGTGCAACGAGATGCTTCAGTGGCCATGCCAGCGTCGATGTGTGCACACAATCAGATGCGCGAGTCAGAAGAATGGACTGGCTCTGAGTCCAGCCCTCGGCTGACTGCGATTGAACTCCCAAGTGATTTTCTAGAGAGGCAGCAATATCAACATTCCAAGGCGGGCACCAACACACCAGCAACAATGGCTTCCTCTCCTGCCGCGAGTGACGGTGATATCGAGGAGATCCTGCGTAGGCAGACAGCTACGCCGGACTCAAAAGTATCGTTCAGACATCTCTATCGGTTCTCAACCCTAGAGCACCGATTGATACTCACGCTGAGCACCATAGCAGCCATTGCTGCCGGCGCAGTGCTACCATGCTTTCCCGTCAGTTGAGCCCATGTTATCAAGTTTGCAGCGTACTGACACTACTCTCAATGTAGCTTCTATTCGGAGACATGGCCGGTCTCTTCCAGTCAGCCGCTCTGAGCGAGATCCCCCGCGACGAATTCGACCACGAGCTCACGCAAAAGTCTTTGACGCTGGTCTACCTCGGGATAGGCGCTTATTTGGCCACATACATATCCACCGTCGGCTTTATGGCTGTTGGTGAGCAGATCACGCGTGAGATCCGGCAGCAATACCTGCGTGCTGTACTGCGGCAGAATATTGCGCTTCTGGATAGCGCAGGACCAGGCGTCCTGTCTTCGAGGATCGCTCTCGATTGCCAGACAATCCAAGAGGGTATTTCGGAAAAAGTGGGATTCACGGTTACCGGGTTAGCTACGCTTATCAGTGCGTACGTGATTGGGTTCGTCAAGTACTGGAAGCTCACGTTGGTTGCGTCTTCTATTCTCGTCGTGATCCTGGCGACGAGTATGGCTGGCACGAGATTCATCATCAAGAATACCAGAAAGGCAATGATGGACTGTTCTGTTGCTGCTGGTCTGGCAGAAGAGGTGCTTGGGTCAGTTCGGACGGTAAAGTCGCTGTCAGCGGAGGGAACCTTCGTTGCTCGATTTGACTCTCAACTTCGTGTGGCTGAGCATAGCGGCCGCAGAGCGCAAATTTCCATTGCCATGATGGTGGCAGTCATCATGACCATGACCTTCATGAGCCATTCGTTGAACTTCTGGGTTGGTTCAGTCTTTATAGCTCAGGGCCACGCACATCTGACAGATGTGATTACTGTTGCCTTTGCCATCCTGATAGGGTCTCATATCTTTGGCGGTATTGCTCCTCATATGCGGGCGTTTGCGGGTGCAGTGGCTGCTGCTTCGAAGGTGTATTCCATTATTGATAGGGTATCTCCTCTAGACCCTAGCTCAAAGGAAGGCCTCAAGCTAGGCAATATGCAGGGAAACATCGCGTTCCGCAAAGTAAAGCATGTATACCCAGGCCGACCAGAACAGGTTATTCTAGACGATTTCAATCTGGAGATCCAAGCCGGAAAGAGAACAGCAATTGTGGGCGCCTCAGGGTCCGGCAAGAGCACCATTATCGAGCTGATCGAACGGTTCTACACACCAATCGCAGGCACTATTCTCTGTGATGGTCATGATGTTTCCTTGCTTAACTTAAGGTGGTTTCGGCAGAGGATTGCTCTAGTTGGCCAAGAACCAGTTCTTTTCAGTGGGAGTATCTTCGAAAATATCGCAATTGGTGCGCTTGACGATGAGGCAGTTGAAGAGAAGGGTCACAATATGCTATCTTCCAGACTAGAAGATCGAGTCCACACCGCTGCTAAGCAGGCAAATGCCCACGGCTTTATAATGAAGTTACCTGAAGGGTATTCAACACAGCTTGGCGGAGGAGGCTCACAGCTATCTGGTGGCCAGAAGCAAAGAATTGCTATTGCGCGTGCACTGATTCGAAATCCTGCAATTCTGCTGCTTGACGAGGCCACCTCAGCTCTTGATTCGGAGTCTGACCGGTTAGTAAGAGAGGCATTGGATTCAGCCTCCATCGGAAGAACTACGATTGTTGTATCACATCGACCCTCTTCTGTTGTCGGTGCTGATAAAATTGTCGTCCTCTCAGACGGAAGGGTCATAGAGGAGGGCTCGCATCGCGAGCTCCAAGGCCTAAACGGCGTGTATGCCAGGTTGTTCGAGGCGCAGGAGCTTGTGATACCCCAGAGTCATCAGTCATATACTGCAGCTAGCGCGACCGCTGATATCGACCTGGCTGAAGAGAAGGGGAGTCCTGCTTCACGGGTAGCGGAAGTGGCTGTCAATCCTGCGGCACCAATTACAGCGCCCGAGGACCAGTCAGTATGGTCGATGGTTCAGCTAACAGCGTCTCTCAACCGGCCAGAAAAGAAGCTCATCTTGCTTGGTCTGACATTTTCCATCCTCGCAGGCTGCGGCGGTCCAACATTAGCATTCCTCGTAGCAAAGGCCATCAGTGAACTGTCAAAACCAGAAACCGAGATATCTTCCATGAGATCCGGCGCAAACTTCTGGTGCTTGATCATGTTCGTCGTTGGACTAGCCCATCTAGTCAACCTAATAATTCAAGGCATAGCTTTTGCAATCTGTTCAGAAAAGCTCATTCTCCGAGCAAGGAGCAGGCTCTTCAAGAGTCTCCTGCACAAGGAGATATCTTTCTTCGACCGCGACCAGAACAAGACTGGAGCCCTTACATCCCTTCTAGCCGTGGAAGCCAAGAATCTCTCAGGAATAAGCGGAACCACCCTGGGGACAATCCTCATGAGCTTCACAACCCTGATCGCGTCAATGACCATCGCTCTCGCAATCGGCTGGAAAATTGCGCTTGTCTGTATTGCCACAATCCCCGTCTTGCTCGGCTGCGGTTTCTACCGTGTCTGGATGATCGCCAAATTTACATCTCGGTCCCACGAGGCGTATAAGCAGTCCTCAGCCTTCGCCAGCGAAGCAATATCCTCTCTCCGCACGATTGCCAGCCTCTCGAGCGAGGACTCGTTCACACGTCAATACGAGCAACAGCTTGCAACCCAACAGAGAGCAAGCCTCGTGTCGATTCTCAAGTCTTCCCTCCCCTATGCAGCGTCCCAGTCGTTTGCATTCTTCTGCGTGGCGTTAGCGTTCTGGTACGGCGGGAGGCGGATCGCGGATGGGGAGTATTCAATCTTCCAGTTCTTTGTCTGCTTTGCAGAGATTATCTTTGGGGCTCAGGCTGCCGGCTTGGTGTTTTCCTTCGCGTCTGATATTGGCAAGGCGAAGAAGGCTGCGGGGACTTTTAATGAGCTTTTGCGTGAGGATGATAACTCTCCATCTTCCTTCCGTACACTGCAGACCGATTCCGAAGCCAAAGTGGAGGTTGGAACGCATTCTGGGAAGAGCCAATGGCAAAGCAAGGGTCAAATTTCTCTCCACGACGTCGAATTCACCTACCCAACCCGATCTACGCACCTCGTCCTAGACGGTATCAGTTTCACCGTTCGTCCAGGCGAGAATATCGCGCTCGTGGGTAGTAGTGGGTGCGGCAAGTCCACTGTTTTCGCATTGCTGGAGAGATTTTACGACCCACTCGCAGGCCATATCAGAGCCGATGGTCAAGATATAAGAGGCTTGGATCGAGGAGAGTACCGACAGGGGCTCGCGTATGTGTCTCAAGAGCCGGTCCTATACTCGGGCACAATCCGCGAAAATATTCTGCTTGGGGTAGGTGACAATAAGGACATCAGTGATGAGAAGATATTCCAGGCGTGCAAAGATGCCAATATTCATGACTTTGTTACTTCACTGCCGTAAGTTCGTCGCTTTTGATATTCTATCAGCGTAACCGCCAATTAACTGTACCTTAGCAACGGCCTTGCGACGGCCATCGGCCCCCGCGGTGTCATGCTTTCTGGCGGACAAAAGCAACGAATTGCCATTGCTCGGGCGCTGCTCCGGAACCCTGCGATCTTGTTACTCGATGAAGCGACCTCGGCTCTGGATTCGAGTTCTGCGAAGCTAATCCAAGAAGCTCTGAACTTGGCGTCCACGGGGCGTACAACAATCTCAGTCACGCATAATCTCGGTGCTGTGAGGAGTGCCGATAGGATATATGTCATGGAGCAGGGTGTGATTGTTGAGGAGGGGAGGCACGAGGAGCTGATGGAGAAGAGGGGTCGCTATTATGGATTGGTCAAGGTAGAGCAGCTGAGCACTGCCCTTTGACTTTTTGTTCCTTGAGAAGAGTTAGTTGGGCCAAGTTAATGTGTATAGTAAAGAAGACTTGTCTGCTCAAGCATTTCCGCTTATGGAAAGGCTTTGTTAACAGCCTATCGGCCGTTGAGTTTCTAGCCTTTTCCGCTAACTAGCCCCTCGCCAAAGAGTCCTTGGTTGCATGAAAGTAGAATGCGGCGGACCTTTTTCATCATACTTAGCCTATACAGAAGAAGTTTGACAACTAGCCTATCGTCACCCGGTTAGGCTCGAATGTACAGAAGTCCGGCAACCCTGACGCTGGAAAAACAGGTTTGCTAGCGTGTAAGCATATTCTCCTCATGTCTGAGAAAAGCTTATATATCGGACATATTTCTCCTACAAATAGGAGTTCATTCACTACTTTATCTTCAATTATATTATTCATCTAAAGGACTTTGCCACTCTAAACCTGAAGCTGACAAACCCGAATCGCTGATATGCGTCCTTCTACCCTCTTAATTACTCAAATTCTCGCTGGCGTTCAGCTTGTTAGCGCTGCCGACTGTGGTGGTACTCGATCTTGCGTCAGATTATATTCCGATGTCGAAGGTACAACGCCAAACGTGGTAGCCGAGTATTCGGCTACTTGCGAAGGGAATTGTTTTGTGATCAACTCCAAGAGTGTAAGCTTCGCTCTAACTTACTAAATAAATAAATACTGAAAAATCCTTAGGTTCAACTTTCGGGTGCTGTGACTTATGGAGTCGACTGTATCTTCTACCAGGATAGTTCATGCCAGAACCCTCTCCCAGACGATCAACATGATAGTGCGGGTGCACTTGGTACACAGTTCTATGACTTTGGCGGACAACCCAGTGGAAGCCATAAGTGCTTTGCTGGCTGTTAGTCGAGCTTACCGCAAAGGGCTGGTGGAAAACTTCCACCATCATACGGGTATCCAGGGACTCTGTATTTAGCCATTCTCAACTCCATTCCGAGTATACTGTAGCTCGACGTAAATAACTGTAATAGGCACCGGATACTGGAACTGCCAATATAGAGAGTTCGAGTTCACCGATGGCTCAGATGCAAAGGAAGCGCTTGTTCGGGAGGTTGACAGCGGACGCAGAATACTGGCTAGACCACCTGGTCTTGATTCCCATATCCTTGTTGAGATAGATTCGGTTGAGAAGGGATAATGTTAGACATACAAGCTTGAGAACGTCTACAAATTCAACAGTCTGGCATTTATTGGCAGTAAACGAGTTTTTTTTAGATATTTGATTTTGTGTGTCCGTACACAAGCCATTCCAGATGTTCATATCACTGTTAAATGACATTACACATTTACGTACGATGCGGAGGCCAAGATCATCAGTTGGCAATATTGCGTTCCATTGGCAAGCAGATAAAGGATTGGTGTCTTAACCGCGTAGGATCCTGCTGCTGGTGTTCATATATGTAAGTACACAGGCGGGTGCGGTTATCTTCCAGCTTCAGTATTGGTGAGTATATACCCACCGATAATTTTCTCCGGATGCTCGCATTCATCCAGCACAGTCCAGGAATTAAGCTGTTATGTCCTGTTGGCTAAATATTGTCACTTTACAAGTAGGCTACTGTGTCAAGCGGAATGGATAGGCTACCCGACAGGCCGAATTACCCAACCGGCCTTACAGCGATCAACTCGTGATACAAGTATAAATTCTTTGTAGATGCAACGCAAAAATGCAAAACTCAACTTCCCAGCTACATTCACTGGCACCCGCAAAAATATGGCACCTAAAGACACCTTTAAAGTTGTTATTGCTGGCGGTGGCATCGCCGGCCTCACTCTAGCCAATATGCTGGAAAGGTTCGAGCTCGACTACGTCCTGCTTGAATCGCATGCATCCATTGCCCCAGTCGTAGGCGCAAGCATTGGCATGTTTCCAAATGGCCTGCGAATACTGGACCAAATCGGCTGTTACCAGGCGATCGAGGAGATTTTCGACGGCGATATACCCTACAACAGTCAACACACCCGCGATGAAAATGGCAATATTATCTCCTCAATATATGACTTTTATACCAAGCTCGAGGAGAGGTAAGCATGGTCATACGGCCGGCCAACAGATCCAGGCTCGCTGATTATATATCATAGACATGGATATGGGCTGTTCTTCTTCGACCGCCAGAAATTGTTGGAAATCCTGTACGATAATCTCCAATACAAAGGGAACGTCCTTCTCAACAAGCGCGTGACTCGAGTTGACCTTGTTGATGGAGGTGTCAACGTAATCTGCGCCGATGACTCGATACTTTCTGGCACCATTGTCGTCGGTGCTGATGGTATACATAGCTCCGTTCGGGCGGCCATGACTGCGCTAGCCAACAACCTGGAGCCAGGCCATTTCGACCCGCGCGAGTCCGAATCTATTCCGTGCCGCTACAGATGCAGCTTTGGCATCGCCCAGCATGTTCCTGGATGGGTTCGAGGCGAACTGTACCACATTACGGGCAAAGGAAGGTCGCAGCTTGTCATCTCCGGACCCAACGACAAGGTTTACTGGTTTATGTTTGAGCAGCTCTCCGAGACGAAATACGGAAAGGATATTCCAAAGTATACCAAGGAAGATGAGGTGGAGTTTGTCAAGCGCAACTGGGACGTTGCTATCACCCCTCGCATTACCTTCGGGCAGGTATACGCCAAACGTCTCTCATCAGCTTTGACGCCCCTTCACGAAGTAAGCTTCAAGAAGTGGTTTTTCAAAAGGATCATAACCCTCGGTGACTCGGCACACAAGGTAATTAAAGGAAACTTTCTTATACTCCTAATATTGTGCATAATCCTTCAAATTTTTGGTCAGTAGCTAATCGATTTAGCCCCATCCCATCGGCGGTCAAGGTGGAAACGGCGCTATAGAGTCCTGTGCAGAGCTCATAAATGCCATACTAAGGACCAAAGATAGGCGGCAAGGCAGCTTAGGTGGCCTTACCGACAAAGAAGTCGAAACTCTTTTCACAGAGACACAATCGGCGAGGCGTGCACGCGCCGACCTGATTATCAAGGAAGGCCACGATACTCAGGCTCTCTTTGCTTACGAGAATCTAGCAGTCTCTGCGACGATCTTCAAAATCTTGCAACCGGTCTTCGGGGGGGAGACTATACTAGACGTGCTAAGCTCAGTCATTGTGGGCTCTTCAAAGCTGGAGAGGCTCCCGATTCCCCATCGACCCCGTCTCCTCCCGTTCCACGACGAGCTCCCAGAGAAGCCTATCGATGCAAAGATTCATCATCAGGTGCAATTTGCATTTCTAGGAGCAATGGGCTTTATTATCTTTATTGGTCTGAAGCCGCTCGCACTGCCCATCCCGGCTCTGAAACTCTGGAATACTTCACAGGTTCAATTAAGATGGTTTGGCGACAACACCTTGAATCAATTTTTCAAACTACTAGTGGGCATTTTGCCTGTTCCTATAGAGGGCGTAGGCGTGTCGGCAAACGTCCACCTATGGAACTTCATACCCCAGCTTATCTCTCCCTTGCTGGTATACGCCATTGAAGGCCACCGCGTCGGCCACCGCGTAACACCCCTCGCCTTACCTTTCGTCTACTCTATAGCCATGCAAGTTCAAGGAATCGGCCGGATCGGGCCCATTTACGCGGCTCTGCTCGCTTTATTCTCGCACGACACACCCCTTGGTCAGGCTCTGTCCCTCCATGTTGTCGAGTGTCTGATACCCGCAATTACGATAGGATTCGTCATTCCAACAGTCATGGCACTGACGCCAAATCCCAACACGAGGGCCTGGCACGGGTGGAATGGGATTTGGCAGCTCGCGCCACTTTTGTTCAATGCGCTACTAGCACTTTTCTCTTCAGCCCTCAGGAGGTGGAGGGCGAGGGCCCAACGCCACGCAACATCCCAGACAGATCAAGAACCAATACTGGATGCTGCTGGGCCCGCTAAACGGGACTTTGTTGCAACACTTAAGACGGTTTATACCTACGCCTTTGCAGCGCAAGCGACTGCACACATTGCCTCGGTCGTGTACGCATGGCACCACCCCGGCATCAACCTTGCAGCGATGTTCTTCGCGCTGCCCAGTCCCTTCAAGAACGACTTGAATCTCTCAGATGCGGGAGAAACGATTGCAGCCGTCTTACGATATGACATGGTCCTCGCCGTCGCAGCATTCCTCGGCAGCAACCTCTACTCAATATGGGATCTGCGTCGCCTAGGATACATCAAGACGCGCGAAGCCCTTAATGCAGCCCTAGCGGTTCTAGCTGGGCAGGTTTTCGTCGGGTCTGGTGCTACGTGGGCCGGCCTGTGGCACTGGCGGGAGGGCAAGATTGCTGCCGCTTGTAAGTTCTGACTGAAAGGCCGCCAATCCTAGAAAGATTGATGGAGAAAAGGTGAATTTCGAAATCAGTGTACATGTGATTATCATAAAACTGCAGGATTCTTTCGCTCTTGAGCTACCTCACTGGTTATGGCTATTTCACGGGGCTCCTGCAGTCGGACAGACAGTAGGTTGGGGCTTTTCCTTAACTATGGGAGGAAGATGCATATACCCTGATTACAACTGAGCTTTATCGACCTGACTACTAGGGTCTAGAGGCTCCAATCAATCTGACATTTCGCCCAGTCATAATAGGCTATTCGCTCCGGAGCATGCTTAACTTTCGATTTATTAGAGAGAAGGGCACCATCAATGCCAACAACTCTCGAAAAGCCATCGAACAAGATAGATTGGTATTACGATTCGAGTCCTCTCTCCTATCCATAATGAAGGTGGCCCGGGAAAGCTGACGCAGGGCCATTTCTGTCAAACCCCTACCCATCCACACCCCCCAACGGAATCTACAATCTTCGACGCTGGCGGTGGAACGAGGATAAGGTCGATAGGGATCTTCGGAGCCGCTACCCGCGATCAATTTGTCTCTTTTCGATCTCAGGATGCTCTCTTGTTGCATACTAAGCTGACGTCTATGCTTTCCACGCCCTTCGGACCGCCAGAAACTGTGATAGGATAGCCAATGTTAACGATCTTGTAGACTCGTGGTTGGATCGGCTGTACAGGCCACACAGAATCAAAAAGAAAAACTAAAGGAAAAGTCCTGTTCAAGCCGACTTTCATGGCCGAATACTTTAATTAAGATCATCAGCTTCAGTAAAGCTTCAACCTCCTTTATTATAGCTGCCATGACACAAAAAAAGATTGAAGGTAAGCTATGGTTAAAAGGTCGACGGAAACTTCCTGCTGATACATAAAAACCTTCGGATTAAGAAGGGCGACGGCCATAAAGAAGTCAAGAGCGCAGTGCCGACGATGCCTGGGCTGTATATTCTCTATGCCTTGGGTGGTGCATGATCTTTTTTCAAGCGCATTCTCCAGACATGCTATGGCATCGGCCGTCGAACGTGACTCGAGTGGCGTTGAGTTAACAAAACGTTGGCCCTTCTATCAAGTGATGCTAGCGTCTGCTAGGCCACATTTCTGTGTATGTAACCTTGCGCTATGCTATGGCTCCGGCGTGTGGAACCCAAGGGTATTGTGAACTGATCTGGAGAAGATGGGAGATATATGAATCAATCAACGTTTCCTCAGGGGCATGACCACTGTTCACTTTACTGCATACAAGGTACCTAGCTGGTGATACCAACAATTTCACCACCCACAAAGACCTCAAAATGAAATTCAAGCTTTTTGGTCAGAGTCAACCAGCTGAAGAGGCCCGTCGCCAATCCCGGTCGAATCATTTCCAAGCAACCTTTTGAGTCGTGAAAAAGCACGGTTTTGGAGCTCGTAAATAACCGACTTTCTGACCGACTGCAGGCTCTATGGAGTTCCGTATCGGAGGAAAGAACACGGCATTCCAGAGTCTCTGCAAAATCTCGTGTCTGAAAATATTCTCAATTACACGGTCTTTCACGCGGTTCAAAGATCACGCTTTCTGGTCTTCCTGTAGATATTGGCTCCACATTAATGCAAGACCGTGGATAAAGCTTCGTGGGTTCCTCAGCTACTGCCCCAAGTGGAGTATATAGTACCAGAATGATACTTTGCAACGATGCTATTCCTGCCGACTCCAAGGGTACACATCACCTACTGGCACGTGCGAGCCATACTGTCCATCGCTTGGTGGATGGTCCAGAGAGGATCAAGAGGATTAGACTCGGGTGACTCAATCAAAGCGTGGAGGGTCTCTGGGAGATGACCAGCCAGATACTGAGTCCATCTCGTACGACGAAGCCAGGGGGTTGCCTCGTTAATCTCTACAGTCTCAATTGTACGATCAGAGGGCTGAAAGATCTGTTGGTGTTGCTCTTCTAACTGATCAAAGAGCTGGTCGATGGTGGAGGAGGCTGACTCAGGCTCTGCTGATGCTGAAGCTGATCGTACGGGGTTGATTACAGCAAAATAGTGAGAGTTGGGCCCTCGGCGATAGAGACGTTGACAGGAGACTACGTGTGTACGATCCTCTTAAGAGCTGTTGGGTAGAGAGTGTCGAGATAGCCTGTTGCTGATGGGAGTACCCAACGAAGAGGTAGAACCGACAAATATCCGTTTAAGGCCCTTGAGATAATCTCATACGATATACGCTCGAAGTCTCTTCAAGTATAGTTAGGGCCTTAACGCTAAAGTCTCATACTTTAAAGTAAAGGGTGGTGGCCCAGCTTCCCAATGCTGGAGAGGGAGCTAGGGCTAGAAAGATATATTATCTTGACCAAAGTATATACTTACACTTCTCTAACTCAGCAGCGATAGAAGATGTAGCTGGTAACGCGATCACTACAAGCCATTGGCTCTTTTCGAGCCCTTTACATTAGACTTCATTAATACGCCGAACCACGAGTGGAGGCGTCAGTATTCCAATCCATATCGACTCCGTACAACTAGCCCTAACCCAGACACAGACACAGACACAAACCGCTCACACCAGTGCCAAACAAACCCAACATCCAACCCAAAATTTCAGTCCCCCAGCTCCCTCTCCAAGAACTCAATCTCCAAATCATCCAAGCAAAACCCCCACTCCCGCGCCTCCGCCCCATCCTCAGTCCAAACCACAACCTCCACCATATTAACCCTCTCCCCCCAACCGGTCCCAAAAATCGTAAGATCATACCACTCCATAGACTGATATCCTCCCTGCAAATACGGCACCCATGTATTGTACACATTCACCGCCACCGAGTCCGCTACTTCCCACGCAATGATCTCGAGTACTAAGCCGCGCGGCACCCTACCCAGCGGTTTGAACGAGAGGCCCTTGAGGTTGAAGTAGGTTGAGAGACCTGCGGCGTGGAGCCTGGTGGGGTTTGAGATCCAGCGTGGTCGTGGTCGAGGCTGCAGGTGGAGCTGGTTGTCGCCTAAGAGGGCATGGACATTAAACAGCGCGTTTGGCTGGGAGGAAGCACAATCCGTGTCGTGGATGGAGATGGAGCCTAGAGGTGCTGCAGCATGGGTGTCAACTGCAACGAAGCTGGTGAAGTCCAAGTATGAATAGAGAGAAAGGGGCCCGGTTCCGGATTCTGCGTCGGTTGGGACGTCGTCGAACTAAATTGAGGGAAGGTTAGTTAGAGCTATCAGGGTTTTTCCGTGCAGAGTATTGGGCAGCGGAGCTGGAACTTACATTGAGAGTAGCATTGTAGCCTTTATTGGAAGAACCAGAGGCGCTAGGTAGGCTCTGTTCGATGATGTACTTGTCTTTAATGATATTAGTGGCGAGAATGGCTTGGGTGTTCTTGGTTTGGGCACTTTGCAGCAGCAATGGCAGCATCAACCCCGCTAAACGTAGGCTGGTAATGATTATCATGGTGATGGAGATACAAACTGTATGATACTTTCCCCTCGTGAGCTATGGTAATTTCCAGGGCCTTTAACCTCTTGCTATTAGCCTAAAGCCAAAGGGCCCGGTGTCTTGGAACTCATTGGCAGGGCCCATGCGTACTATATCATGCACTGTTATATGCGCTGTCAACAAGGTTCCGACAGGTAGAAGAGAAAATGAAACAAGTTATAATATCTTCTGCCCAAAGCAACTAGCTTAATTAGGAAAAAGAAGCAATATGGGATATAACAAGAAGACCCTAGATGAAGGAACACTTCCTCCGAGCCTAAACATATCAAGGATAAACAATTAGAAAGCTGCATCTTGGTGTAGAGCAGTGGGAATACTGAATATAGTGGCATAAAGATACGTATTAGGGTTAGCATTGTGGTTCGTATGTGGGTGGTTTGCGTTGTTCTCCCGGCGTGCTAACTGAGTCATGGCTCAAATCGTTAGGATTTCCCAGTCTATGCAAAGACTGTTGGGCTTGAGGCAACAAAGGTAGCTGCTCCCAAGGGTTGGAGTGTTGCTTCATGTGGTAGAGACCAGTGTAAGACATCTCTAACAAGGATGTACGTAGTAGGTACCCCATAGCCAGATCCAGAAATCACTGTCTATATTGCTTGTTTTGTATATCTTCCCCTAGACAACCGAAATAAAATGATCCGCCGTACCCGTAGAGAGTACTAAAAGTCTATGTCATGACCTCACTTGCTCGAAGCAATCTCTCCCCCATTAAGCAAACTCCCCAGAACGATCTTCAATTCCTCCAAGAACCGAGTAACCTCCTCTTCTGTGCCGACTGTGATCCTCAGGCACCCCTCACAGCCGAGTTCCTTCCCGCGGAACCTCACGACGACACCCCGCTTCTCAGCCATAGCCTCGTACGCTGCCAGCGCAACAGTATTGCTCGGTTTGCCGCCCTGGTCGGCAGCCTTATCGAGAAGCTCAACGAGGAGGAAGTTGGACTCGGTGCCACCGCGGAAACGACCGATACCGGGGATCTTAGGCAGCTCCGTGAGGAGTCTGTCGCGCTGAGCGATGATCTTCGTGCGGTGAGCGCGCATAACTTCTAGGTTCTTAGGAGAGCCGAGAGCGGCAGTTGCGAGGGCACTTGTGGGTGATGAAATATTGTAGGGGGCCTTAAGGCTGTTGAGGAGGGTGGCGATGGGAGGACTTGTGAACGCAACTCCTAGTCTGATACCGGCAAGACCAAAAGCCTTGCTCAGGGTCTGCATGACAACGAGGTTAGGCCATTCCGCAACCCATTCTGCTAGACTAGTGCCCTCGGGCGCGAAATCGATGTACGCCTCGTCGACAACGACAACGCCGTTCCACGTCGGGTGTTCCAGCACTTTTTGAATATCCGACTTGGCGACAATGTTTCCTGTTGGGTTTCCGGGGGAGCAGATGTAGACGATCTTGATTGAGGGGTCGGCGGAGAGAGCTTCATTGATCTTTTCAGGCTGCAGCGCAAAGCCGTTTTCTGTGTCTAGTGGGACTTTAACGATCTCGACGTCGTTGACGTCTGCGCTGACGGCGTACATGCCGTATGTAGGAGGACATGTGAGAATCTTGTCTTTGCCGGGGACACAGAAGGCTCGGAGGAGGGCATCAATGGCTTCGTCTGATCCGACGCCGACGAAGAGGTTCTCGGGGGTGATGGATTGGTCTGTGTGGGTGTGGGTATTGCGGAGGTTGCAGAAGAGTTGTTTGAGCGGGTGCTGGTGGCTGAGAAGCAATTGATGTCAGAACCTGAGTATCAAGTATTGCAAAAGCATACTTACGGGTCGGGATATCGGTTCAAGCCTAGGAGGTCGATATCCGGCTTAGATGCACCCGTTGAGCCACCGTTGACCGCTGACTCCTCGAGAGCACCTTCGGAGTTCAGCGCAAGACCCGGACCGTAAGCGTTCTCGTTCGCATCGAGGAGAACGTTTGTGCCGTCATCTTTGTAGTCACTAAGAATTCGATTGATTAGTCTCGGCGTCGTGCGGAGGAGGGGAAGGGATGGCGGGATCGTACTCTCTTGCGCAGCGGTAGGGCTGCAGTTTAAGAATATTCTTGCGCGCGCATGTTGAGAGGTCAAAGGCCGAAGGTCTTGTAGCCATTCTGAAGCGAATTGAGGTGTGGGCAGAAAGTTGGGGGATCTTTTTTCTGATCGGAGGAGGGAGAAGAAATGCTGGTGGGGGGAGCGGGGAGTTAAAATCCGCCGCATTATATAAGGCCGTGAACGGAGGTATGAGTCAGGTCGTGGTTGATCAGTGACTCTACGCCAAACAGCAAACTACAAGAAAACTGAGTACCTTGACTGTTATCAATTGACACTGAGGGATCTGATAAGAATACTTCTATGTTGAGTACCTTGCAGTATGTATATAAGTTAAAGAACACCGCCCCATTCCAACTCAACGCCTTGATATGCTCTAGTATAACGACAGGATGCAATGCTCGACTGTCTCTATTCATGCTTGTCGGCCTTTTTTGCCTCTCCAGTTGACTCCTTCGCTTTTGCCTTTTTACCCGAGTTTCTGAACTTGTCTTGCTTCGCCTTGAGGTACCGCCACGTTCGCGCTATGCCGGCCGTGAACAGTCCCTTGACGGTTTCGACGGAGCTCGGCCACCGAATCGTTTTGGTGATGGCCAAAGAAATCACCTTTTTAAGTTCCTCATCCGCAGCAATTCGCTGCTCGAACGGTCCTCCTTGCCTCCGTCGGATCAGTTCCGGGTCGTTGTCATTGCTCTCTTTCATCATCTTCATAAACTCTGCACGAGGAATTCCGAAGCGGGTCTGGTACTGGAAGTATAGTCGCTCGCGGAAAGACTCGGGTAGCCGGCGTACCATATTCCCACGCTTCTGAGGGTCCATATCTTGCGAAAGTCGCACATTGGCCTCGGGATCGTCGATCCAGTCGTTTTCTGTGCAACGCCTGTCGTTGAAGACGACATTCGGAAGGTTATCAATAAGAGGGGCATACAATCGTCGGAAATTGGCCATCTGCGAGGAGACAATATTGTTGACTTTTCGGGGATCCTCTACAGGCAATGCCATGCGGAGATCGCCCATGTAGCTGATCGCGGCTATAGTGCTATACAGCTGAAATTCCGTGAACTCTTCTGGAAGCAGTAGCAGTGCTACTCGAACGGCGGACAGAAGATTCATCTGATTTGCTAGCCGTACTTTCGGATGGTCTCGTAAAATTTTGACTGGCTTTTGGAGACGGCCAGCAAGGTATAATGTGTCCCACCGACTGAGATCATTGCACAATGTGTCGATGTTCACGACTCCGTATTTGATCAATGTGCCGTTTACCGTGACGTAGGGATTGAAATATACACCCGCACCAAATCTGTCCTGAACCTGGGAAACACCGTACGATCCCAAGTAGCCTAGGCCGGAGTAATGGTTGCGGTGTTGCGCAAGATTCAAGTCGTGCCAGTGCTGAGAATAGGACACACCAAAGATGAAATCAATCATCTTCCCACTGCCTTGCTGCATCTTCTGAATAGCTGCAGGGGCTGAAGGATGGCATTGGTCCGAGCCCGGCGCGCTACCATTCTGCGAAAACACTCCGGATCCATATGCGAAGGCGTACCGAATCGGAGCTCGAAACTGCCAGAGAATCTGGCGTAGGGCTTCTTTGAATTCTTGATTGATTATCATGTGCTGGTTGATTCCGAAGTCTTTCGAGGGGAGCTCCGAGAATGCCGATATCGCTAGGTTCGGGTTGTCATCCCAATCATTATTGTCGGGCGCTTTAGCGGAGTCTTTGGAAGAGGTGGAAAATGAAGCATTCGAAGGGATCAGCAGCCCAGAGTCCGATTGGGCATATTGTGTACTCGTTTTACCATAGGGTATGCTCCGGTTTCCGGCCGCTAGGCCGGCATTTCGATGATGAATTGAATTCTGCTCGCTGGAGAAGTAACGGAATGAGCCTGCTCTCCGGATGCACCGCGAGACAGACGGGTAACCCGAGCGTAGACGCATATAAGAGCCCGAGGTAGCGTTCGAGAAGAGGAACTGCGATGAGAGTTCCGGTTAGCAGAGCGGACAAAAGGGGAGCATTGAGGTGCGGTCTCACTGTAGTGTCGCGCATTGTCGCGAGAGGAAAGGTGGTAGACATCAGACACTTGCAGGCTCAAACCATGATTTCACAATAAGATAGAGAGGAGAAGAACAGTTGAACTGAATGAACGGGTCGAGGAGATGGAGCTCACAGGAGACTTATTATTCATCGGTTATCCATCCGATCGATAGTATTCGACAATAATAATCCGCTGACGTACCCTCGGCTCTCATTCGCGGCGCTGCCTTAGGCTGAGATTACATCACGTGAGCCGGTTCCTCCGCAGGCGCGTCCCACCGCCCAGACCCAAACAAAGGCAGTAAACAATCTCGTCCCCTCAAGTCTTCAATCACAACAACTCGAATTGCGCCTGTCTCCATGCTTGTATACGATGGCTAATGAAATGGAGACGCTTGCCGGCCGTCTGGCTACGTTTGATCTTGTCTTGCACCCAGACCGGCGGTCCTCTAGCTCGAAATCCGCCAAACCAATCTCTTGGCCGCATAGCAGGCCCTCCCCGGCTGAGGTACATCTACCAATCTTAGAGTATTGAAGCCTTTGAAACTAATGTGTGTATCGCGTAGTTGGCACATGCCGGTTTCTTCTATAACCCCTACGAGACGAACCCAGACAACACAACATGCTTCCTGTGTCGCAGAGCCCTGGATGGGTGGGAGGAGGAAGACAACCCAATTACGGAGCATTTGAAGCATGCGCCGGATTGTGGGTGGGCTGTTATGATGGATATTCAGCAGCGTAGCTCGAACCCCGCCGAGATCGAAGACCCAACAAGTGAGAGGATATCCCAGGCTAGGCTGTCGACCTTTGGTGAATCATGGCCCCATGAGGGCAAAAAGGGTTGGCTATGTCAGCCAGAGAAGGTAACAATATACCAGCTACCCTAGTTTGCAACTCTCTAACGACTTCGCTATAGATGGCTGAGGGTGGGTGGTTCTTTTGTCCAAACGAAGAAAGCGCGGACCTGGCGAGCTGCGCCTACTGCAACTTGTCCCTTGATGGATGGGAGCCCAAAGACAACCCATTGTGAGTTCACTCGCTTGACATTTTTGTCATCTCTAACTTTCTAGTGACGAACATTATCGCCGTTCCTCCGATTGCTCGTTCTTCGTATTCGCAAAGCCTGCCAAAGGGAAGGGATCTCGATCTAAAAAGGCCCGTACCTCGAAAGCCTCTCGCCTATCGACCCAATCGACCGCTTCCGAAATTGCTGCATCAGACGTCGAGGACCTGATAGATCAGAGCGTACTGTCGCAGTCAACAAAGACCAAGACCGCGAAGAAGTCAACCAAATCCAAGTCGAAGAGCACAAAATCCAAGACAGACGAGTCACACGAGACTGAAAGTCAGATGGAATTGGATGGACAGGAACTCGCCCAATCAGAGCCGGCCAAGCCCAAGCGGGCTACGCGTGGTAAAAAGCGGCCGAGTGCGGATGTGGAAACAGACAACATGAGCATTTTCGAGGGCGACAGCGTGGATATTGCGGAGCCGCCAACAAAGAAGAGGGCTACGAAATCACGTACGAGTCGAGCGCGAGCCCAGAGCATCGCCTCCACCGATGGTGCCGTGGAAGCTCCAGAGTACGAGAGCGACGTTCATGAGGATGAAGATCGAAAAACAAGTCGCGGCAGCAAGAAGAGGACGTCTCGGAGCCGCAAGGGGTCGGTAACTTCGTCTACTTCGAAGGCTGCTTCAAAGTCACGTATCCCTCGGGACTCTGAGCTCGAAGCTGCCATTGAAGCCGGTCTGGAGGCTGATGAACCCCAAAATGTTGAGCCCGAAGAAGTGAACAGCGAGAAGACGACGACCAAGTCTGCTCCCAAGAAATCCAAAACCAAGAAGAAGACCGCTAAGAAAGATCCGGAGCCTCCAAAAGGGGTGGATGAGCCTGCTCCTGTTGATGAGGTACACACAGTTGCTGCGTCGGAGCCTGAGCAAAATACGATGGATCTGGAAGAGGTAGTTGAGCAGCAAGAACCCAAGCCAATCGAAGTGAAGACCAAACGCCGAAGCTCAAAAAAGAAGGCCGACCAGCCAGAGACCCAAGAACCTGTTCCCCTGGAAGAACAACCGCAAGCAGAGGAGGCAGAGGAGGATGATCACCGCCAGCACGAGTCATTTGTCTCGGTAGAGATCATCTCGAAGCCTCCACCGGAGTACTCGGAAATAAAGTTTGACAAAGCCAGCAAGAAGCCCAAAAAGAAATCATCAGAGAAGGCCAAGAAACCAAAGAAACCCGAAAGTTCCGAGAAGGCAGCGGAACCAGAAACAGAGGGAACAGAGATGAAACCGGACGCTCAGCCTGAAACCCTCGATACTACGGTAGAGCCAATGCCTAGGAAGTCTCGGACAAGAACCCCAGAACCAGCAGAGCCTGAACAGGCCGATAACAGGTCATCCCGCCGGAGGTCATCCAAGGTGCCCCCGAAGACAGCTGAAAGATATAGCGATATCCCCCATGAGAAACAATACGCCAAGTCCCTCGCCCAATCCACATCACCAGAAGACTCTCGTCGTCCTAACAACCAAGGACAAGACAATGCGGCTGTGTCACCTTTACCGTCCGTGTCTAGAGGAAGCCCTTCTCTCTCACCGCAATCCTCCGATGCCGAGAACCATCCTCCTTCATTGAGGGCTTCAACCCATCGAGCCCAGATCTCGACCCCATCCAAACCCGCTGCCGTCCGATGTCCGCTGGCAGCTACTACACCTTCTCCCTCGAAGCGAAATGCCTCTGCAGGAAATCTTCAGACATCCCACCCATGGGTTCCGATCAATGTTGAGCAGATCGTGTTAGCCAGTGCAAGTGACAAGGAAAACGCCCCGCAGGGCTTGTTGAGCAGCGCGAAAGGAGAATTGACTAGCCCGGAAAAGAAGATGACGGTGGAAGAATGGATCATGTGGAATGCAAAGAACGGGGAAGAAAGACTCAAGCAGGAATGCGAAAGACTCGTCGGCCAGTTTGAGCTGGAAGGCGCGCGGGCGATGCGTGCATTGGAGGGAATCGAGTGCACTGATTGATTGAAGCAGGACTGTCAATATCAAGGCGCGGTTAGGTGTTGGGGCTTGGGTTATGGAGTTGGGTAATTCTGGGATCTATGGTTTAATGAGTGATATTGACTATCTTCAATGCAATTTTGCCGAATAACATCACGGCATATCGAGCGCTTTATGACCGAACTCCGCCCAAATCAGTACCTTCTTAGATGCAGCCCAACGCCGGGGTATAAACAGTTTGTACATGAAACTTTTGTAAAAAAAAAAAAGCAGCGCTCAGCTAGGCGATAATACCCAGTCGTCCTTCCCAGCTGTCCTCCTGCTTGACCTCATCTCCGCCCCTCCGACGCTTCTCATTCCTCTTCCGCCTCTTCTCCTCCCTCTCTTTCGAAATCTGCTCCTCCCTCTCCTTCAACCTCTCCCCCAGATCCATCTGCCACACCATCCTCTCCTCCTCCTCCCTAACTCTCTTCTGATGCGCCAGCATCCTCAACCTCAGCCTCACATCCTCCACACTCGCCCTCGCCACCTCCCCACTCTGCCCCGTCGCAATCAAATGCTGCTTACTATTCAAATGCTCCACCAGCTGCAAATTATCCTTGAACGTAAGATCGCAATCCTGGCAGTAAAATCCCGCCCCTCGTCCTCGTTTGCCAACCGCATTGCCCGCGGTGACGATTGTGGTTTTTCCCACCATAGACGCGACATCGAGCCGTTCTTTGCGCGAGGTCGTGGCTTCGAGCGAGGAGTAGTCGACGGGCGCGTGCCATTTCTTGCCGAGCAGTTTCGCCTCGTACCGCGCTTTGCCTTCTTCTTTGCGTTTGGCTTCTTCCTCGGCGCCTTTTTTGGCGTATTCCTCGCGGTCCCAGGATTTGCCGCCGAAGGTGTCGGAGGTAGGAGTGCCGTAGGCGGATTTGTTATTGGACATTTTTGGGAGATTGGCGGATGTGTATTGTTTTGAGGAGGTTCGAGGTATAGGAGAAGAGAAGGTGTCGTAGAGACCGGTGGATGGTGATAGCTCTGACGGCAGAAGGCTGGCAGATGAGCTGGGAACGGAAGGCGGTGAGATTGAGGCTTATCGTCGTTATCCTGAGTCAAACTCCGAAACATACTCCGACACTCGCTCCAGCTGGAGGTCGAATCGATGGCTTCCTGTGCTTGAATCATGTGGACTTGCTGCAGCTTATTCTCTGTTCAGGAACGATGACCCCGCCTCGCCGCATCCTCACTGGCTGAGTCAAATCGTTTCATGTTGACACACAAAGCCCAATGGCGGGCGTGTGATCTCGTATTGCTGCTGTTTTGTCTGGCAGCTTGCACTTCAGCCTGCAGGAGCTGAGACAGTCCCTATTTTAAGGTACCTGCCACGCTGGTCCATTGATGGACTTCTGCCTTGTTATTGGTCCTTAGGCAACAATTGCAGCTCTCCTGTTCGTATATCATAGCTCCATCAGCCTCCGGGGAACTGGAATAGGTAGCATTTAGCACTGCATGCACTGCCCTGCGGCTCCGCGCAACCAGCTCATCTGCATTACTTGGTCCCTTTATATAAACAGCCACAACGGCCCCGCAACATCATAACGCTATCTCCCTGTTTTGTCATAATTTTGGTGTCGCAATCACCACAAAATTAGGTACCTAACAAACATGGCTTCATCACCAACAACAACAACCACAAGCACAACAACACCAAGCACCCCGCCTCAACCAGCACCCACACACTTCCGCCTCATGGCCCTCCCCACAGAACTCCACCTCCAAATAACCCCCTACCTCACCTACCCAGACGCCCTAGCCCTAAAACACACGTGCCGCCACTTCTACACCCTCACCTACACAGGCGTGCACCTCAAAGTCGACTGGCTGGTCGAGCGCTTCGAGCGCAAGCTCGAGTGTCCGATGGAGAAGTGCTCGTTCCGCACCGACGAGGCATTCTGCAACTGGCGGATTCGACGGATTATGGAGCGCCGACGACGGCATCTGGAGTGTCCGAGACGGAAGCATGGGTGTTTGGTTATTGAGGGGCGGACTTGTCAGATGGATCTTGTGCCCGGGTGGTTGAAGAGGAGGGGGAGGGGGAGGGTGCTTTTGGCTTTGGGGTGGGAGGGTTTGTTTTCCCTTTACCTTTTTTTTTCTTTTTACTGGATTGCTGGTAGGAAGAGTATGGAAGAGGTGCTGACGAAAGTGTGTAGTTCTCATCAACGGGCTGATTGTGCTTGTCATGCAGCTGCTCCGGGTTCTGTGTCAGAGGTTTGCTTTGCTATATCCCCTTCCATGAAAGAAGCGCTCGCTGACGAAGATATCTAGATATGTCTCTTTAGATAACCCAGGGCAGTCGGCTCCGGGTACGGCCCATGGCCTAAATGCATAGAAAGTCATAGACGACATCCCCCAACCACCACAACCTTCAAAACACTCCGAGACCCGATCTCACTGCGCAGCTGGCCTGGGCTTGAGACATCCATCGTATCTACCTTTTCAACTTGTCATCCAGGCGTCTATTTATTTCTGAGCACAGCTAGCTGCACTGAGCATATTTGATTGGGAGAGATTCCCCAGTCCGCTTTATGATTTTGCACGACGCTATATCTCTGCATTTTTATCTATACCGTTACGAGGTATAGAACCTTAATACTTAATATATACCCAGCTTAATGATATACCTTTTACTTTTTGACATCTAAAAGGGGTATCATGAGTTCTGTTGTCTTTGCTAGGTGCATGTACTCGGGACTGGCCCTCCTCTTATATGTATAATTCTTTTTTCCAATGACATGCAGGCCCTGACTAATATGAAACAATCAACAATAGAGGTATAATACGAATGCAACCCACTAAAGCAAAGCAGAAAAAAAAAAAAAAAAAAAAAAAAAAAAAAAAAAAAAAAAAAAAAAAAAAAAAAAAAAAAGACAAGACATAAGAATAGAATAACCAAAAGACATGACCGCCTCTAAGAAACACCAGCAATGCACAATGTACACCCCATTTCCATTCCATTCATGTGCTTAGCATCCTCCAGCTGTACAGACCCTGTACCACAACAGTCGAATCCAGAGCATAACCTTACCAGTGACCGCTCTTCCACTCATTCATTTATCCAATCACTCATTCCTCCTCCTCCCCAGGAAGGAAAACCTCATGCCCACTCCCCTCATAAACAAACACTGCAGCTACACACCCGGCAACACTAACAGCACTCACAATCCACCACGCAAACCCCACCATGCCAATCTCAAGCCCATACCCATACCAAGCGCCCGCAAAAACAGGTCCGATGGTCCGAAACGCCGACGAGACAGACTGGCCAATCCCATGGATTGTGCCGAGCACAGAAGGATGCGGGGAACAGTTATTAAGTAGGATAATCGAGGTTGGGAGGGTGAATGTCCTCGCTGTTACTTGCAAAAACAGCACGATGACGATGGAGAACCACACCCAGCCGCCATTTGCTTGACCGGGTGGTGGGACGGTTGAGGGCGCGAGAGCAATATACGGGGCGAATGCGTATGCGACGGGGAAGAGGGTGAGGAAGTACTGGTAGGACTTTGCGGTTCCGAGGCGGGAGTTGATGGATGGGTAGATTGTGAATTGGAGGAGCATGCCGATGACGCCGAGGATGGCGGTTGCGAAGCCGACGCTTTGCGGGAGCATGCCGAGGCCGCCGGTGAAGATGAAGGGGAGGTGTTGGGTTGGTGATGTTGGGGATGCGGGGTCGTAGCGGGGTGTTGAGAGGAATAGGAGCCAGAGGTTGTTGAATGCGCTGCTATGGGTTAGTGGTGTTGACAGTTGAAGTTACATGGGGTTGACGTACCCCATTTGGAAATCGAAGAAAGCTTGGGCGAGAAGCGTGCAGAGGACGTTCTTGGTCCAGATGCGACGGAAGGGGAGGGTGCGGGTGTGTTTTCTGGATTTGGCGGCTTTCTCTTCGAGCTCGAATGTCTCGGCTCCTAGGAGGGGGCCGGATTCTTCATGGTCGGCGAAGGGTAGGCGTGAGTATAGAGGTGAGGATGAGGGAATGATTGCTCTAACGGCACGGCCAGCGAGTCGTAGAGTGAAGACCCTGAGACCAGGCTTTCCTTTGCATGCTTCCAGGGTCTGCATCTATTAGTATGATCCGGACACGGATGGAGAAGTCTGACCTCTTCAAGACCAAGCGCAACGCAACCAGCACAGAACGTGAGGAAAATAAAATTAGCCAGCATAGGCAGCGCATAAGGATATTCCATGAGCCACTGTACCCCCTTCTCACCTCCAAACGAAGAGTTCGGACCAAACAAGGCAGGATAGCTCCTAACAGGGTCAGAGAGCATACCACCCATAACTATATCCGTTAGATGTGAGCACATCGATGTACTGAAGACACATACCAGGCCCAAAAAGCGCCGCAATATTAAACCCAATCGGCAAGATTAAGAAAGCTCGAGAATGATACTTCTTCTCCTTGACATTCTCCGCAATCATCGTCCGGATGATTCCCACCGTCCCATTAATGGCGCCACCAAACGACCGCCAGAACACGGCCTGCGCGAAGGAAGTCGCAAAGGCAACGCCGAGACAAGAGACGGCCGTTCCTATCAGGCCTACAAGAAGGACAAATTTGCGTCCACCCCACTCGGCATCAGCAACCCGGCCCCATGGGATAGCCGTCGCAAACTGCGCAGCGGTAAAGGCGCCTTGCAAAATACCGGCCTGCGTTGAGACATCAGAGTCGGAAAGGCTGTTGTCGAATGATTTGAGCTGATAAAACATGTACGCCTGCAACGAGGCTATCTGCAGAAAGTCAAAGACCCGACACAGACCGAGTAGAGCTAGCTGCTTCTTCTGAGGTAAAGACATCCAAGTCACGGGGCCCGGCCGCCGCGGAGGTGATGTCTCGATAGCCTCGAAGCTCGGCATCTGTGATTGGGTTTGGGAGCGTGAGCGAATATGTCTGCTCTCGGTCCAATCGAGAGAGGTATTTCTCAGCGCCATGGCGTCGTCTTCGTGCCCTGAAGAGCCCTCGGAGACGTGAGAGAGAGAGACGGATTCCCCGCGCCGGTGGTTAAAGTCGGAAGAAGATTCTCCGGCTTGGTCACGACCAGATGCCCAGGAAATCTTGCGGGAGTGGTTTGCATTCCGGCTCTTGGGGTTTTGAATAGTTGGAGAAGCAAGAGAAGAAGAAGGCTGGTTATTGTTTGGTGAAACAGAAAGAGCCGGTTGGCGACTGGATCCAGTCATGGCCGGGTGTTTGGCGTTAGGCGTCCCCAGTAAACGTCAGCAGGTGAAAGAGTGGAATACGGATATCTGATCCGATAACAATCGTATTAATAGCGGTTTTAAGAATAATAGAGAATGAAAAGACCAAGAACCTTGGAACAATTAACTAAAGAGAGGCTGAGGGTTGTAAGAAGAGTTATAGAATGGAAGACTGGAAGAAGGCAGTTGACAGCACGATCAGCAATGAAATTGCTCATTCAAGCCACAATCACCTACTCTATGAACGTCTTTCGCTGACTCTAGAGTAAAAAGCCATTTCTCGTTTACTTGGGATTAACTGCATAAATTAGAAAACGAGTTAGCGCCAGGCTTGCGACGCCATCCCCAATAGTCCCCACCTGTACCGTACCTAGTATTTGCATTACAGACCCACCTGATATCGCCTGGCTCTTGGGGATCTTCATCATCCCATGCGTGGCAAGTTTCAGCCTTTCTTCACACTCTGCACCTTGGAAGGCTGATAGGGTCCGTCAATGTGGCTGTGGCTGATCTGCTCGAGTGATTGTCTTCTTGTTTCTTACATATACCTGCACACTAGGAGTAGAAATAGAAAATATAGTAGTATATGTTGATGATCTATACGCAAATCTATATACCAAAATCGATTGCTATACCTAACTCACCCGTCGCCCATCACGGGCTAATTCATTCTCTGTTAGAGGAAAGTACCGTGCTGGCTCTGTAGTCCTCGTCGTCCACCGGCGCAAACTCCACCAGGGAGGGATCGAAACTCCAAACGAACCTTTCGGCTCACTGAGCCCGTTCAAACGCTCGGACGATGCTCGACTTTGAAGTTTCGAGAGCTGGTGTTTCAGATAAATCCTAAGTACAGCGTAGATTCCAGCTACGGTGACGAGAATGCCTAGAATAGGTGCGAGCCAGCTCGCTCGAGCTAGCTTGGTTAGCTTTGTGACTGCTTGGTGTAATGTTGTACTCACTGTGCGTTTTCTTCATTGTATTCGGCTTATTCTCAGATACAGAAGGCCAGGACTCTCCCCAGGTGAGATGCGCACCGGGATTGTCCGAGTCTACCCAAGGAACAGTGTTGATACCGGCTTCTGGGATATATGCCTTGGCATCTTCTTCACCGGGGAGACCGTATGCTTGTGTATTCTCGCAACTCGTGTCCCCACAGTAAGCCTGAATAGCAGGGGAAGGGGTGAAAGTGAACTGCTCGCGTGACTTGCCCAGCACGTTATCTTGCTCATCAATCGCCTCGGCGTATGCCCAGCGGTAGAATTTAGATGCAGTATAGGAAGTCTCGAAACCGTCTTTTCGTATCTGATTAAGAAGCGTATAGTTGCCCGTGGAGTTATTCGTGCCATAGAGTCGCCAATATTTGACCCGGGTAGCGCCATTCCAGCTGACATAGAAGGTTGTGGGCGAAGACTCATCGCTGGACTTTGAATAAGTCCATAAAGCTGGGATGTCCGTAGGGTTACCCTCCCATTGGAACTTTTGGGCACGATAGTTCATGATTCTATCTCTGTCGATGTAGCCCCAAAGGAGCAAATTGCCCTCTGAATCGTGTTCCGAGACGTAAGCGTTGTTTCCCCAGCCCATGAACACGTTTCCATTCGGCAGCGTCTGCATGTTGCCTTGACTAGAACTGATCATGTCGTGGTTCTGTGGCGCGTATTCGTGCAACTGTGTGGCCGTTCTGTCAATGTGGTCGATGAGAACAGTAATACCGGACGAATAATCATGCGTCTTGTTGAATCCGTTGAATCCGTTGTTGTAAAGTGTAAGCAAAGTATGAGTCGTATTCTCCATCAGCCACCGTGCATCATGCTGCTGTGAGAAGCTGAAGTTGATGTTCGTAAAGGAGGGCTCAGCACCGTGTAGTCGCCAGATGATAGAGCCATCTTTTCCGGAGATCTTATAGATTGCACATGTATGGCGCGAGGAGATAAGATAGTCTCCATCTGCATTCTTGTCGACAGAGTTGATATGGAAGTAATCCCAAGGGGAGCGCGGCTCGAATCCGGTGCCAGAGGTATCCGTGTGGCCAGGGTATGTGTAGCTAACGGATGGATCGACGTGGTCCAGTGATCTCCACTCGAACAGCACCTTGCTCGTTTCCACATCAACCTCCTGGAATACACTCTCCATTACCCAGCCCATGCCCCCTTTAACATTCCACATGCTCATATCGAACTGCCGCTGCTGGTAGACTGTCATCAGCGCTGTCTTTCCGTCGTTAATGAGCTTGAACTCATGCATGTCGCTTGCTGCCATGCCGCCGCCTGGAACCACAGTCTTGACGATGTGGTAATGGCTATCCATGATAACGCCATGACCTCTGCAGTAACCTTTTTGCTGAACGCCTTGGAAGAAGCACAAGTGGTCCGCTCCTTTATACTGGCACACGTGCATGCCATGAGCATTGCCAGGCCCGGAATTGCCCCAGCCGCTCCATACTAGGTTCTAGGGTTGTTAACGGTGCCGGCAATGAGGCTCAAAGCAGAACATACCCCATCGTTGTCATAGATGTATGGACCTGAGTTGTCTGCCTCATATGGACCGAGGAAGATGTAGCCGGGCTGCAGCTTGTCTGGAATTCGATGTTCAAAGGTGAAGATTGGGGAGTAGAGATCGGGGCGCTTCAAGCTTAGGTATTAGCAATCATCATGGGTCAGTCACGGAGCAGAGCTGTAGCTCACCGATTTGAAAACAGCATCAACCTCCGCTGCTGCTTTCGGTAAACTACACAAGATAACGAACAATGCGCAGAAGACCGAAAGTCGAGCACAGAATAATCGGCTAGAGACCCCCATAGGAGTGACAATAAGAAAACCCATAGAGCCTCCACATGACCTGGACGGCTCGTCAAATATTGAGGCTTGTGAATAGAGCAATGATATCGTCAAAAGACAAAACCACAGCGCCCATAAATTGAACTGAAAAAGACCACTCCAGCCGGCGCCGGCATCTCCCAACCGCCAAACCCAGCTTCATCTATCTCATCCATGCTCAAAGCGCTTAATGCAGCAGCGATACTGTCTCAAGCATCGGATGATGGACCTCGTCGGCGGCCTCGTCAACATGTTCGCAAGCATACGAATCACCTAGCCGCACGGCTGCCCCACTCTGTGATGGAAACTCTGGTTGCTTCGAACAAGTGATCCAGTGGCAACTGTGATTGGCTCTGCAGGGGTATCTGATGCATCCTCCACCTTGTGCATTGGCGCTAGCTAGCCGGGAGCAGTTGTATCATGCGTGGCTGAGGAATGGAGCGAGATTGTTGTTTCCTCGATTTGGGAAAAGAGTGGGTGGGAGTGCTGGATTGGCTCGACGCTGAATCCTTTTAGTAGAGGATGCTGAGGAGCCTCGTAAACAGAGCTTAAGCTCGCAAGAGCGACAACGAATCGTGTCGCTGAATTGACGTACAATCTGGCTTCTACTACAAAATTCGTCGCGTTAGCTCGGTCCAGTGTCCCACCCAGCCAAAAAAGAACACTAACCGTGGGCCTTTCTGGCAGACACATGGCCAAGGTTGCCGGGCCGCGTCAACCGAAGAACACCCGCTGCGTCGTCACTTTCCACGATAGTACGTAGACATCTGACTCGTCTAACCATGCGAAGTCATCGGAATTCACTGGCTCCGAGAGTGTTCGTTGCGGCAGGATGGGGAAGATTGGCTACGAGAAAACGGCAATGCCAAGAAATGGCTTTGAATTGTAATCTCCGGCTCGAATGGATACTGAAGAGGGGTACTTATTTCTCACCAGCTCTAGAATCTTGGACGAGTGAGATGACTACAAGGATTCTGTTGGCGTTCACGGACACGATACCGAGGGTGCCATGAGGCTGCTCAGTGCTGAGGTCACATCTATAGTATCTTGGAGATAGACGTATAGCCATATCAGATCGCCCAACGATCTTGAGTCATGCATACCTGTTATGCGTCTGGCTTATTCTTGGTGATTGGCATGCAGTTTTCGAGTGACAAGGTTGTACTACGTTGTACCCTTGGTAGCAGGTTCGAGTTTGGAGTGCTGGTTGATTCTCCTTCAATAAACCTATCTATTTCTCCGTATCCATGGATCTATGAGTATATTGCGGCGCAAGCATACCATTCATTCTATTTGTGCCTGCAGCAGGCTTTCATCCATCACCCTCAGCTTCTGCTCAGGCAGCGCTTGCAACTGTACATCGCATTCCATCCCACATATATTATAGTTCAATACAGACTTCCACCAAAGACAAAGATGGCAGCATCATTCATCAGAGCCAGCCAGAGTCACTCTCAAGCTATCCATCAAATAGGAGTCAACCCTTGCGAGAAACAACAATAGTGACACTCTCACTCTCAATTGCACGCTTACGCCAAGCCACCGCGCCCCTACGGTAGCCCTGTAAGGCGCAAACCTGTCGGTGGCTGCCGTGCAGGTCTTCGTGCATCTCACGGCGCACCTGTCTTAGCCAAGATCTCGGCTGATGTGCCTCTACAAGCCATGGACTAGGCCTGCACGGCGTAAAGCGGGGTTGTTGGCGACACGGTGTACGTACAGTACGAACGTAGGCCAAGATGTAAGTTGCTAGAAGACTTGAAGGAATACGAGGTAAAGGCACTTGAGATTGAGGTTTTTGCAGTTTTCACTTTAATATACTATGTAGGGTCGGACCTATACTAAATGTAGGTACGAACTCTGGGCTCCGTCGGAACTAACAAAACCTCCCACTGTCTCGGATGTAAGATGAAGCCACCCAGTCCAAACCTAGTAAGCCGTAAGGAAAACTTTAGGAGAAAGCACGAGGCAGTCGAGTAATGTACACCCCTGACCAGAACAAGGCGCTAACAGATAAAGAATGCGAAGTCATTGACAGACAAGTTTTGAGTGATATTATCGACTGCTCTGGGTGTGAAAGAGAAAAGAAATAGGAAATAAAGATCCCAGCGATAGTGGTATAAACAGTGCTAAAACATGGCCACGTCCAGCGCAGACCAAGAGTCGAAGAGCAAGGGAGAGAAAAAGCGAGATTCAAAGAAAGTAGTCACTTCACCGCGAGAACCGCTTAAAGGCCTGAGTAGCCACAAATCCAGCAGCAATAATAGCCGCCCCGGTTGTGACAGCCTGCAGCGCAGCATTCGCCATCTGCCGCCTGTTACGGCCACGGCAGCGCTTGAAGAAATCGGCCATGTCGTTCCCCCGTGGGAACTGGGTCTCCGGCACTTCCTCACCGAGGAACTCGCAGAGAGGCCCCCAGCCATCGCTGATCTTGTACTCGAGCAGGTTCTCTGGAGGGACGAGGCTGCGGACTTCTGCGACGTGGTCTTCGTAGACTTGCTTGCCTTGGTTAGGAAAGTCGCCGCGGAAGAAGGTCTCGAAGAATTTGTTGAGCATGGGGTAGTACATGCTAGCGGCCCAGCTGAAGTTGGAGACGAAGCGGTGCTCGGGGTCGGAGACGCGCCAGTGGACGGTTTTCATGACGGATGCGTGCCATGAGTCGACATCGCGCGTGGTGAGGATGACTTTTGCGTTGGGGTATGCTTCGATCAGTTCCTTTGCAAAGGCGCAGGCGGGCCAATCGCAGACGGCCTGACAAAGTTAGTTATATGGCTTGTAAGATGGGAGAGAAGGTCTTACCTGGCACTCTCCTAGAAGCTGGTCCCACTCCTTGCGGCCGAATTCACCAACGCCGTCGTACTTCGCAGCGAGGGCATCGTGCCACATCAGGCAGTCTGGAGGGTTCTCCATACTGGCAGACATCATGTGATAGCACTTGAGGTAACCAAGGCGTTCTAGGGCAATGCGGAGCGCTGGTGTAGGATCTTGGGTTAGCCATGTATAGACTCGCACCCGGGCCTGGACATACAAGCTGTTCCTGTTCTTCCGACACCCAGAGCTAGCACCTTCATTGGGACTGTGCGGTGGCATTGCCGCCTGTCGATATTGGTGTCATTGGTGAAGATGTCGGTGGCGGGCTGCGGAGCCAGATTATCAGAGTAGGTCAAAGACATGTTGGTTCTTGATCAAGGATTGTCCTGTGCGGGTATAACGAGGGTATAGTTGGACAAAGTCGACAGCTCAAACGAATGGAAGAACGACTGGAATAGTACCCCGTACTGTGAGCAGAAAACAGTACACAGGGAACAAGACAATGTAAATAACTGAAGAAGCGAAAGGAGACTGGGTAGATCAGCGATAATAAAAGACTTGGATCCCTCGATAAGTCATCATCTCAATGCTGTACTTTTAGGAGCTAGCGCTGTAAAGTATGAATGAGTGGCGTTGCAGATGCGTAAGTGTATGATAATTTAGTATATTTCTGAAAATAACACTAAGCCGAAAGCCATGAGATGAAGCCCAAGAACTAGAAGCAGCCAATCTTCATGTGGCAACACTTGGGGACCCGAAAGCCTGGATTTGCAAGCCGGGTGTCGCAAGACGGACTGCTGGATCTTCACCATTACTCGACAATCACTTTCTTGTAACGATGCCTGTCGGGACGCGACAACCCCTGCTGCTCATGATCGTCAGTGCGTTTCGTCCTCTGGTTCTTCAATCCAAAATTGACCGAGCGAGTATGCGCAAGTAGGATGCTGTTCTCTTCTGCTGACGAGGTTGGAAACGCCATGCATAACTCACATATAGCTTGCAAAAAACCAGAATGTCAGTGCAATAAACCCAACGAGTACTGTATGGCTAGCCGAGATTGCTGGTCGCTGGCCATAACTGTAAAGTCTGACGCTTGAGCCCACATCTCTGCAACGCAAGCTTGTGAGTGGCCTCAGGCCGCGGGAGAAAAAGCGGCGCCATGGATGGGGGTGAGTGCCAAGACAGCCCCCGGCAGCGACTCCCACAGATCGGCCGCGTAGCCTCGCAAATGCAATTCTGGAAGCGCCAGGGCCATGTTATCCACCATCAATCTTGCACTGACGCGTACATTTGCTGTAGTCATGCATCAGAAAGGGCTCTGAAACGAAGCTCTCCACCGTAGAGCGACAAAGCTCGAAGCAGCATCCAGATGATCCAACTTAACTCGCTTCCCCCGAACATCTGATCGTCATCTTCGTCACAGGAAAGTATCGTCGTTGCTCATCGCCGTGTCAAATCCATCCTCGATAAAGTCGAGTGGGCCCGTTTGATTATCGTTATTTTCATGACCAGGGCTGAATTCACTTGTAACTGGAAAAGTAACTTTAGCGACAGCGACCTGCGGAGATTGTGGTTGAATCAGCCGCTCTCCGCAAGACTCGTCATGGCTTCGTTGATACGCGGCCGGCCACAAAAGAAAGGCGAAAATAGGTGCTAGCTTGGTGATGGCATTGGCGAGTTCGTACTCATTGCTCACCTCTTCATTCACAAGTTTCTCTCGAATATTGTATGCGAATCAACAACCGACCGTAAGAACGACCTTGACACCTCGTGTTGGACGCTAGTATTGAAGATAATCAGAATATCAAAAGTGGTCCGGACCCCGCTTGGACGCAATCCTTGGAACCGCCGACGTATTCAGGGGTAACTTTCTCACAATAATGGTGGCAAGTGTTGTTACTCGGTCAGGCTAAGCTGTGATTGCTGGAAAGGCCAGGATTCGAGACGGCTGTATGGAAGGATTCGTAGTCAGTTCATTTCTCTGATACTTTTCGTCCTCGTGCATGCAAAGTTGACCGTTGAGCGGCGTGGATGATCAAACGCCAAGGCGGCTTATCAAAAAGACCTTTGCGAGGACAGGATCCAACAGATTGCAATCTCCTGAAGATCATCAATTGGCCCTTGTTCCCGTTTCAAGAGGCCGATTATCACTGTGGTTGGCAAGGCAAGGTTTCCGTGACGGTCTTCTGAAGAGACAATTCATTGTTGGGTCAAGGTCGCGTGTGTGGCAGAACCTCAGCGTAAGGGGTTCACGTTTCCCTCGCAAGCCCCGTGCATGTGCTGCGGCGTAAGACGTTCCTGGTTTCTGGCGTCCGGTAGTTTCTGACTCAGGCGTAGGTGTTGGCGGCAGTTGTTTGATTCGGTTCAGTTTCCAGGCTCAGTGTCTCGGCATGGTGGTGACTGTAAGCAATCGCTCGTGAGTTGGTTCAAATCCATAAAGCACTGTGACAATTGTATCAACTGTAGCAAGCATAGCAATTAGAAAAGCAACTCATTCAAACTCAAAGGAAGACCAGAAGTAAATGAGCGCTGAGGTGCTTTTAAACTATGGTGCCAAGCGATGTTGTGATGCTTTCGCAATCGTTCCTCGCGATCACCTCACTTCCACTAAATCCACTCGGGAATAAGGCGACCAATATTTCGATTCAGGGTCCCTCCAACTGAGCTTCTTTTGACCACAGGTCTCCAGCTGTGATTTGGGCTTTAAATTGCACCATCGATCGATCGGCCAGGTACCGAAGCTTTTAGGGCTGCAGCAGTGCAGAGGTATGGAGACGCCATTGCAGCTTTTTGAAGCTTGTCTGAGACACGGCGGAAAATGTCGGCTGCCAGGCTCCAGGCAGCACCATTTGCAGTTCTGTACAGTGTCTGAGAATCGATTGTGCCTGTCGATGCTCTACTGAGGAATCTCATTGTCCTGATTCGACCGTTTAATCGCGCATCTTCAGCGGGTGGAACAGACTCTTTGATTATGATATGGTAACTTCGAAAGAGGGTATTGATAATCGCAGATAATGAGAATGCGAAAGGGCATTTGAAATGATCAAAAGAAAACTCCTGTAACTCCAGCGATTACCATAGCCAATGGTCACTCATGCAAGACCCAAATATGCAGGGCGTGGTCAAACACCACTCAGTTCAAACTCATGACCAGTCCAGCTCGAGCTCGTTACTCCAGCTTATCCAAATGCTCCAGCCTTGTCAACACAACCTGTTTGCTCGTCTCTTCGATTTCACCCGCAAGGAAGACCTCGTCTAGGATTGCGTATACCTGTGCAGAAGAATCACATCATTAGCCCATTGTGCTCAGATCTAAACCAGGGCCACACATCTCCCGGGCACAACTCAATATGCGTACCTTGTAAAAGTTGAATACCAAGTCCAGCTCGCACACGTTGCCGAAGAACTGATCCAATACCTCGACGAAGAAATGGATCGCCTCCAGGTATGCCAGCTCGTTATCCGTCGCGTCGACGCACGCACAAAAGAATAGACCCGCGTATCTTCGGTATACAATCTTCGTACTCCGTTTAAACTCGACAAAGTTCGATTGGTATTTCTGATCTCGTGGAGCGACCAGGCGATGGACCTATGGAAATTAAGTCAATCCTCCGCAATCGTAATGGTCCTCCGCAGTTATAGGGGCAGCGGGGGGCGGAATCGCAAGGAGCGGGCCACGACGAACCTCTCCTTTGAGCTTCACTTTCTCCTCATCCTATAAACAAAAAAAGCTGCGGTCAGTTTGATCAAGTTATAGCTGGAGCTCAAGATAACTTACGCTGTACGGCGCATACCACTTCGCAAGTCGGGTCTTGCCCCTGTTCGTCAAGTCAGCAGGGGAAGCTTCAGCGGTTCAGCAGAAGCAGACAAACTCACTGACGATTCTGAACAATAATAAACGAAAGAACCATCTTGAATGATGGGCCCGCGATGCTCCGTGCGAGATCCACGGAGGAATGCAGCTCCCCTCGTGGAAGCTGGCAGTTAACTCCGCAATGCGGGTAATTGCGTGATACTGCCAGCTGCCACCGCCCTCAACGTTTTTCAACCTGTCACTCTATAGTTGGGAACACTACCGAAGATTAATGCAGGGTCTAGGCCTCTACACATATGCATTGCTGTGGCATATTCTCCGGGTAGATTCTGGCTTTAAAACAATATAAATGTACCAGGTGTCCAGCCGTGCCATAGTAAACCCAAAAGAAGGTTAAATATAGTTTGACAGAACGCCAAGGACCGTTGTGCCGATGAGGATCAAAGCAACACCATCCACTCGATTCCATCGGTTCCGCAGTACAACTGCACCTGCAGACCCGACCCCAACTCCCAAGATTCCCATACGAGGAGACTGTGCGCCACAGCATGCTCAAATCCAACCCCCTCCCGAGTATAATATGATCTCTCAGGAAATCATCTGGGCTTCTGCACCCTCCATTTCAAGCTCCAGCTCCCTCCTGTCTTTCTCCACATTACCATGCCGGTCTACATGCTCTACGGCTTCCGATGGCCCCGGACGGGATTCACGGGGATACGAGTCTACATCGTGCTACACAACCTAGAAGACGCCACGGCCGAGTACGTCCAGAACACGCTTACGAACAAGCTCCTCCTCGAATCGTTTAGGAAGACCGAACCCGGAATCATCGCGAACCTCCCCGAATTGCGCTTTGTGGAACAATATGACCCCGAAGATGAGAGTGATGAGGCTGTCAGCAAGCCTTATGCTTATGTTGGCGCGAAAGTGATTAGTATACCCGAGGAAGGAGCGTCGAATGCTGGGAGCGTTTGGAGTGCGGATATGTTTCAGGAAAATCCGTTGGATGCGGCGAGTGCGAAGGCGTTGACGGAGTTTCGAGATAAGTACGCGCCTGGAGAGAGGATTGGGTGGTGGATTGTATATAATGGGGATCCGGAACGGTATTTTCCCCACGAGGATGAAGACGACATTATGGAGGAAGATGATCAGTATGATGATGAGTATGATCGTGATGAATATTCAAGTGAGGCGCCTTCAGCGCCATCGGTGCCCTCAACGCCAACGGTGAGTTTGGTCTTCTCCCTCGTGAACCACTATTATCGGTTGGCGATAACTAATATGGGGTTTCATCATACAGATTCGACTACCCGAGACATTAACCCGGTTCTTTGGCAAAAGGTCATCATGATGGAATGACGGATATATGGAAATTTACGAATGATGAACAGCAAACAAAAGGTCAAGGTGATTTTCGCAATATGTCGGTTTCCGGTGTCTGTGGGAGTCCTAGCTCGATATGTCAGGCTGCACTGGGCGGGAATCTGTATTTTTATGTTCTATAGCGTTGCTTATTTTGTTTACCAAAATCAACTGGAGCCGTATCCCCCTTTCTGCCAAGCCGCGTCGAACGTCGCCTCATCCACAGCGAACTGCCGGATGTAATCCTTTTCCAGGTCGTGTGCTCGTCGGCCCAGCAAAACCAGACTGTGCAGTGGCCGGCCCATCTCGACCTGGCTCAATTCCTGCAGTGTCCCTGCGACCAACTTCTGGTCTGCAGCGCCGACACGAGCAGCTCCCACGGCAAGGCTATCTGGTCCGAACACGCCTCCCTGCCGTTCCTCCTCGGTTTCCAGCATCTGACCGGCGCACTGCGCGACTGTCATGTACCTCGGTGGTTCGTAGATCAGGCGCCCCCTGGCCATGTTCTCCAACGATTGCTCCTTGACCTTAATATCCAAGAGGACAAGCGTGTGTAATCCGATGTCCACGTTCTCCTTAACTCGGTCGTAGTATGAGGATGGCTTCCACGTCTCTGTGAAGAAAACCATGCTGACTGTTTGACCGAAGTTGTATAGCTGTAGACCTGTGCAGCCGATTCCGGACATGATTGATGCGTTCGGAATAACCTTGGATTCAATGCCGAGTTCGCGCGCGCGGAGGACGAGGTCGGTGTGCGTGGTGGCTCTGTAGATGTATGTCAGAACAGGTATCCCAATGCTACTGCCTTCATAAAAGCGCACCCAAATGGATCGCCGACCACAAGGAAGGCTACATCGACTTTGTCGGCATCAGCGAGGATGTCATCGCTACCGGTCTCGACGAGCTCTCGGTCGGCTTCAATGACAGGGCGCCCATAGAATGTTTCCTACTGAAGAGATCAATCATTAGTTAAGGCGGAGAACAAAATCGCAAAGCGGGGATGCCATCATCGCTGGGAATCTTACTAGCTTCTCTTTATCGACAAGCAGGATCGCGGTGTATGCTTCGAGGTAGACTCGCTCGGCCTTCTTCACCACTTCAAGGCCGCGGACCGTAATGTCCGTCTCATCTGCAAGGCCCAAGCCCACGAGATAAAGCATTTTGTCTGTGAATGGTGAGAATCAGGGCAATGGTTATTGTAAAAAGTTTCCAGATACCCCACTAGTGAATGGCTGCATCTTGCGGAACACGGATAAAAGATGATCCCGATAGGGCACCTGCATGGAGGCTTGGGTTCAACACCATCCCCGTTCCTTAACTATATCATAAGTCTAGAGATAGAATTTACTATCTTCCTGAACTTATGTGATCTTTTCTCTAGAGTCTTGTGTTTTGTTTGATAGAAACTGTCCGGATTTTCGTCCTAGATTTGTTAAAATGTCGTCTGATCGTGCGCCCAAGTACAGGCAGGAAATCCAGCAGGTAAGCGAACCTTTTCTTTGCTTGTTGTGTTGGTGTCTCCGTCAAGCTTTGAGAAATTGTCTGGGAGAGAAGGAATGAGCATTTAAAGGGTATGGAGAGCTTTGTTCAGTAGGATGATGTGTTCCTCAAGCATCGCCCGCTGGCTCAGCCCTGGTATGAGACACCATTGTCTTGTTATCCCATGTGTTCTTCCTCTAGCTTCACGACCTTGTTTCCGAGCTTGATCCTTGTTCTGGGTCCTTGTTCTGGGATGAAAACATGGTCTACCAAGGATCTTCCGTGGCCTACCAGGAGAGTGAACCTACTGGTTCAGAGGCAGATACCGGACACTCGTCGGACGATGAGATGGACCTGTCTGCGGACAGTGCGCTTCCGGGAGGCTCGAGTTATGGGACTGAGCTTACCCAGACCGAAGACTCCCTGGTCGAAGACCCGCAGGTTGGGCCTAAAGTCGAAGCCTCGGAGGAGGAGGAGGAAGCGGAAAGCAAGGAGATGTTCGCCGTCAAACTTACTAACTTTTTCCGTCAGATGATGTTTGTCTCTGGGGAAACCGCCGAGCCCTCTGTTGAAACTACTACTCTTATTGAGGATATTGTGCGACAGCAGGTCGTCGAGATTGTACGGCCCTAACCTCGATTTTTGTTCCCTTAGCCACTAACAAATAATGTAGCTCGCTCGCAGCACAGCCTTGGCCACTCGTCGTGGAGTCCGATCTATCTCTACGGATGATCTTATCTTTCTGATTCGCCATGACAAGGCCAAAGTGTCCCGCTTGAAGACCTTCCTCTCATGGAAGGATGTCCGCAAAAACGTGAAAGACTCTGACGACAAGGGTGGCGGTGATGCAGCTGACTTTGCGGGAGCCGACGACCCTATGGCTAGTGGCGTCGTTGCAGGGCCTCAAGACGTTGCCTCCAAGCCTAAGAACAAGAGGGCTCGCGTTGGACTTGCGTGGGATGTCAACAGCTTTTACTCCGTGCAAGTTCCGGAAAGGGACGACGAGGAAGACGAAGAGGAGGAAGAACAGAATTACGCAACTCTCCAGCGTCTTGCCGCCGCAGACGAGCGAACCAAGCACATGACTCGAGAGGAATATGTTTTCTGGTCTGAATGCCGACAGGCATCTTTTACTTACCGCAAGAGCAAGCGCTTCAGAGAATGGGCAGGGTTTGGAATTGTTACTGAATCTAAGCCCAACGACGATATTGTCGACATCCTCGGCTTTTTGACCTTTGAAATCGTGCAGACCCTCACTGAGGAAGCACTCAAGGTCAAGGAACGTGAAGACCGCGAGAAGAATCGCCGCGGAGGTGCCGAAAATGGAGCGGAAGATACCAAGAAGCGCAAGCGCGAGACTGGACTTTTCGATCCTCCTGAGGAAGGCCGTACTCCAGTCGAGCCCAGGCACGTGCGCGAAGCATATCGCAAGCTGCAGGCCACTCCGAACAGGAACACCGCCATGCTCCTCCACAACGGCCGCTTGCCCACGAAGATGCCCATCAGACTGGTAAGTGGCCTCTTTCGCCGTGGTTGATAGCGAGCTAACCATTAACTTCCTTAGATTTGATTTTTCAGGAGCATCGACTTGAATTTCATGCATGGGAGTTTACGGAGTCAACTACGATACCCAAATCCTCACGAGTATACGACCTAAATCAGCGCGAGGTTCTCTTTCTAGTTTTAGGAAATCGGCGTTTTATGGAATAATCTTTTCGTCCTAGGCAGTATTAACTGGAACGTCATCCTAATTCTGTCAATCCCACAAATAACGAACATTAATTGAACATGGTTTATAACTTCAGTTGGCTACATATGAGGTCTAGATCATGACAGTTCTGGCTCTGTTTGGTACATGAGGTAAAGCTTATCACCGGGCTCGGTATGGTAGTGGGCTCCTTCTCTCACCAAACTCCCCACCAAACATGCAATCTTAAGAGACGGGCTGAACCCTCCTCAGAGATGGGCGCATTCACGCATTGAGCCATCAAACTATCTATCCAATGACCATTAGCTTTCTTTTGACGCCTTCGTTGCTCTCACTCCCCGGGTCTCTCTCTCCTCAACGCACTCCATCCTTCCACCCTGCGCGATCACCAACTTCACACATCATTAGCCCCATCAGTCTCACTGTTGTCCGCAATGAAGCTTTATCTACTGCTTTTTATATCTCTCTTCGTCATCAGCATCGCTGCAGTCCCAACAACCCTCGACGACGAAATCGGTGAGCACTTAAACCCTCATCGACTACCACCAGACTAGTACTGAACGGTACAGACTTACATGCTCGTCGCATTGACAGTGAGGCCAAGAATACTACAGGCCCCGTGGGGAAAGGCCCAGTGAGTTTTACTGCCACTATGCTGCCTATCTACTAACACTTGTAAAGGACAAGAAGCCAGGCAATGGCACACACAATGACCCAGACCGTGACAAGAATTGGGACCGGTGCAAGCGCCCCTGCCGTTACAAGACAGACTGCTGTCCCGGCGACACCTGCGTGCTCTCTCGCTGCCTCCGACCTCAAAAAGACATTCCCTGATGCGCCATGTTAAGAAGCTCCTTCGAGACAGCTGATAGAAGGTTGATGGGGTGTCTTTTCCGCGCTGGATTATGTATGTCTTGCTTCATCCTCATGGTATGCTTGGACTAAGAAGTGGCATGGCCTGGTCTAGGCGGATGGTGACATGGAAGTAAAGAAGCTGGGAGTTTTGCTTATGGATTCGCCTGTACTTTCTTACTTGCTTTTAGACAGTCTGAAATTATCCCAAGTAATGTTTGAGAAAGCGTTTGTGTCGATTGAGTAGTTGTAGTTGGGGAAGTCGCCATCAAGAGAATGCCGAACGCCGAACTCCGAACTCCGGATGCTTACCTGCATGCAACACCCCTCCCAGCTCCAACCATCCGTCTAACCTTCATTTTTTCTGCACTCTATGTACGTCCCTGGTGGCTCTTGATGATATGAGCTCGCGCCGGCGCAATGGCCAGCCAGCCTCTTGTGAACCTTGCCGGAAAGACAAGGTGCGCTGTGACCATGGTCTCCCTGTCTGCGCACGATGCCAGAAGCGGGATACAGCGAGTCGATGTTATTATCACCCGGCTCCCTTGACACAGGGAGGAAGCCTTTCGCTATCTCGCTCGAAGTTCCGACGGCCCTCGGTTCCAGCAAAGCAACGGACCCAGAGCGAGGCGCAGAGACTAGTCTCACTTACGCCGTCGTCTATTGAAACTCCAATCCAGAGTCCAAGAACAGACCAATCTCTTCCACAAGTCTACTTTGGTCCTACAAGCTTCGTATCCGCATTTGCCGATGGCTTGGAGACTGCCTCTTCGCCGTCCAACCGTACCTCCCAGCCCTCATGCGATGGGAACTACGTTTTACCTCCGTACTGGGTGTCAGAGACCTCAAAAGTATTGGCCCTTCTGACTGAGTACACTACAATTGAACAGCTTGTGCTCAGCTTCTACGAAGTCACTCAAGCCGCCAATGTTCCTACTTTTTTCATCAACAAGTTCGTGGCCGGTATGCAAGGCATCATAGAACAAGGGGAGACGACGGACTCATTACATCAGAAGACCACGGAGATACTGAAGAAGACGGCACCGAGGTTTCAAGTACCATCTGACATCAAGGCTAAGGACTTTCATAAGCTGGTAACGCGCTCAGAGCTACGTTTAGAAATAATCGGCATTGTGTTGAGTATCGCTGCTCGAGCCAGCTTTTTCGGGTTTGCCAGCGATCGATTCCCAGGGTCTGCTAAAGCTTCCTCTGCAGCTCGCATAGACTTTGCTCGGGTCATGTTGGCGGCAAGCGAAACAGTCATACAGGTTTGCAAGATGCTCACCCCCGTAAATGACTTGATGGTCTGGCTTTTATATGAGAATTGGATAGTGGCCTGTATGGTTGATGGAGACTCTAGTAAGCCCAGATTTCCTCATGCTACTGCAGAAGAAGGCTAATGTAACCCGCTTATCAGGCTCTTCTCGATGGCACCGAGTTGGAGAGTTGTCCAACTACGTCTTTGAATTAGGCTTGCATCGCGACCGTCAAGACGACGGAATTGCCACGTTCCTGCGAGAGATACGACGGAGGTCTTACGCAGGCCTATACCATGCAGATAAGAATATTGCAACATTTTTTGGCCGTCCACCACGCGTTTCCTGGCGGTATTCAGACACCAAGCCTCCTCTGGATATCAGCGAGGATGCTATGTTAGGTGATGAGGAAGAGCTTGAGCGAGCCTTGAACAATCTAGATAGTGGGGGCTGGAGTGTCGATGCGGCTTTCCATCGAGCCTCCTGGTATCGACTTCGATTTTTTATGGGCAAGATTCGAGAACAAATACTCGAGCTATCAGTGGGACCCCCAGGTCCTGAGAGTGCGAAAAAGTTGAGGTAATCCTCTGCATCGATACTGCTTTAGCTATACCTGTACTAATGTCATCTTTAGAGAGACTGCTGTTCGCTGCACTGAGACCTGGGAGGCTATACCATCACATCTACGCTACTCGCCCGAACGCTTCAGCGACGACCTTCCTTTACCTATTCGCCTCATGTTACTTCAGGTATACTTTCAATACCTTTATAGCATGTTCCTCATTCAAAGGCTTCTAGCACAGCACGACCCAGCGGCAGAGCCAGAATTAATCGACATAAGTTCACAAATCTTATCTATAGTCCTATTAGTGGGCAGACAGCAAGAGCCGAACATAGATGTCCAGCGCGATTTCAACACCGTCGTAAGTTATCTCACCAGGCACTGTGTATACCCGTTGTCTAACACGCAGGGCAACGCAGATCGTGTTATATGGCTTCTCCAGCGCCAGCGTCCTCCTCAAAGCCCTTCAAGCCCAAGTCCGCACCTGTCAATCTGTTTCCTACACTGTCTCTAGAGCTGAACTCATCCGCAACCTTAGTGTCTTTGTTTCGCAACTTGAACCTATGGCCCGACCATCTGCATCGAACATCAACCACACGCTATTCGACCGCGCAAGCAAGATGTTTACCGCCATCCTTGATGAAGTCTTGGAGTCCCCTCTACCGGTCTCTTCTTCCACTAGTGGGGCGCAGGATGTTGGATTCGGTGTGGAGACTGGAAGTTTGGTCACAGTTGGTGAGGATTGGAATAGCTCTTGGGCGGCCGATGGGATGGATTTCCTGGATACGTTGAACTTTGACCTTGTGTTTGATCAGTGGGTGTTTTGATCCCAGCCCCATTGTGCAGTCGATGGCTTGTTGGGGTTTATTTATCTACCATCTCATGTAACATTAACAGACATGGGTCCCGAGCGCTCCGGCCACCCAGTACGGAGTATAATCCATAAGTTCCACAAAAAAATAGGCAGAAGTGCGCAAGAGCCATACGGAAAGAATATTATCCAGACTCAAAATGCATGCATAATATAGCCATGAACAGCCATAACCCATCGTATCTCATGAATAACATATGTACATAGTAACTGTCGACCCCTAACCCAACACGAGCCTACCGCTTCAGCGCTGCAAACCTTCTCGACAGCTCATCCACTTCCGGAATACCACTCTTATCCCTACTCCTGTTCGCCGGGCTCGGACTCCCAACTTCCTTCCCACTATCACTAGGGCCGGGCACCTTAACCCTGGGATTGGGGTTATCCGACCTCGGTCCCGGCGGCGCAACACTAACAGGACTTTTCCCGGCTGCCTGAGCATTGAATCCCCGTGGCGGCGTTGCGCGTGTAAGCTCTGCTGTCTCGGAGGCCCGACGGATGAGCTTCGACGCCCTTTCATCCCCGTCTCCCCCATCACCCTTCCCATTCTCATCACCATCACCATCAACACCCGCATTCCGAATCGCGTCCTCAACAATGAAATCAACCTCGCTCTGGAACTCCCCAAGATCTCCATCTCCATCTTCCTCATCTCCGTCATCCAATCCACCCCAGGGAACTTTGTAGGCTCTCGCAATCTCCTTGAGATAGCTCTCAACGAGCTCTTTGCTCGGCGGGCGCACACTAAGCCCCTTCAATAATCGTTCAGGCACTTTCACGTCCGCGAGTTTATTCTCCGACGCCAGCGTCATGAAGTCCTTTCCGTAGCGGTCGGTCAATAATGAGCGGAGCATAGTCAGCTCGCGCACTTCGGAGGGGAAGCGAGACCAGGCGTAGAATATCGAGACAGAGGCTTCGTCGAGGGCCGGGTCGAGGTAGAAGGATTCCGTGCCTCCCAGGTCTGCAGTTGTGGTATCATCAGTTGTTCCAGGTGTCAGAGAAGTCGTCGATTCGGCGGCAGTTGTGGCTGCGGGTTGCGTCGATGTCGGTACTGAGCTCTTCACCCCCCAAAACCCGAAAAATCCCCCCTTCTTACCCTCCCCACCCTTCTGCACCTGTCCCTGCCCAGCCTCAACCCTCCCCAGCCGAACCATCTCTTCCCTAACCCTCAATTTCACGCTCTTCCCGGCCTCCCCAAACCCCAGCTGATCCAGGACGCCCGCTCTTGCAAGCAAAAGCTCGCAGTAGAGCTCGACCATCTCCATTACCTCGATTGCGATGTCTGTGGCGATGACATTTTCGACGCGGATGCGCGCGGACGCGTCGCGGTTGTTTTCGAGGAGTTGCGCGAGCTCGCGGCGCTGGATTACGGAGGAGGCGGTGGATTTTTTTTGTAGGAGGCGCAGGCGGGGGATTAGGAGGTGGAGGGTTGAGGTTAGTTTTGCCTTTGGATAAGTGGCTTTTGTTAGTGGTTATGTTGTTGGTTGTTGGAATTGGAAGGTGCCTGGTGAAGGGGTGTTGGGGGTGTTGGGGGAAGGGGTGCGGGGTTGTGGTGTTGGTGGGTTGATGGGGATGGGAATGGGGATGTTGCGGGGGAGAGTGGAGGAGGGAGAGATTGGAGATATGGAAATTCGGGCTGAAAGGGGAGGTACATACTGTCTGTGGTGTAGGAGGCATTTTGCGCGGTCGTATGTACAGAGTAATAGGTAGGAAGGTAGAAAGTGGAGGATTCGTGGAATTGAGTTGCGACAGATGACGATGGCAGGCAGATAAGATAGATTTACCTCTGCCTCAGGCACCACTATTTACTCTATGTAACGAGAATATTCCACCTGCCAATGACCAGCTTGTGAATATAGTTATGAAATTAAAGTTTATAATACTGAATAATATGGAATAGGTAGTAAATATAAGTATGCGATTTACATTTTCGCTGATATAAACAAGAATAGAGTAGAAAAGTATGCTAGGCATAGAATGACCACTCCGACTGAGCCCGGGCTCAGTAGAGAAAGCCGGTAGATATGGTATGGTATAATGTGGGCAGGGTAATCATCATCCAATCAATAACAATCACAAATCAGTATCAGTATCAATCAGTATCAATATACAAGAACGTTAATCGTAAGAGGTATCCCAAGAAGTAAATCAATATCAGGTAAATAGAGGTATCAGAAGTGAAGAAGTGAAGTGAAGTGAATCAAAGTCAAATAGGTATCAGAAAGTAAAGCTGTCCACTGCCAAGGTGGATGGTATTGGAATGTGTTGAAGGGATGATGGTATAGTCGTGGGGCGTATATAGGTATATGCCGGTATAGTGATGTTGCTTAGAAGGTAAAAGCGGCCATGGCGACAACGGCAAAGAGGGCCATCATGGCATTCTGGCTGGTTTGTTGGGCGCCGTTGGTCGGGCTGGGAGAGGCCTCTTCTGGTTCACTGGTAGAAGAGGCAAAGGCCTCGCCGTTGCCGGTTTCAACGAGCACGTGCGGCTTGTAGGTGTAGTCGGGCCAGCCGGGGCTGCTCACGGGGGTCGAGTGGGAGGATGATTCGATTTCTGAGGATGAAGAGGTTTCTGTGGACGTGGTAGTCTTGCTGGTAGTAGACTTGGTGGTAGACGATGTAGTCGTGGAGGTGGAGGTGGAGGTCTTCGTCTTAGTGCTAGTACTGGTGCTAGTGCTAGTGGAGGTGCTGGTGACCTCCTCCTCTTCTTCCTCTTCCTCTTCCTCCTCCTCCTCCTCGTCACCACCACCGCTGCCGCCCGAGCCATCAAAGATGACAATGTTGGCCGATCCGCCCTTGGGAACCGTAACGACGCAGTAGTTGGCGCCACCAGCACCATCGCCCGTGCCTTTAGATCCCTCTACCTCGTTGACATCCTGCTCAGCCGGATCGATCCTGCACGGAAGGCCATTGCATCCGCCACCAGGGCACTCAATCTCAATACCAAAATCGGGTCTCTTGGTACGGAACGGGGTGGCGGGCTCCAAGTAAATCGGGTTCCAGCCAATAGTGACGAATGTGTTTCCGGTGCTGTCGGTATTGGCGCCTGCAATGTACGGAGTCCAGTTGCCCAGCGGGTTCGACGAAGTACCCCAGATACAGGCGAGTTCGGTGCCAAATCCAGGAGGGTTGATATAGAAGCTAGTCAGGTTAGTATCGATGGATTCAAGAGCAGGAAAGAGACATACTGAGCAGATGTCCCACACCAGTAGCTGGGGTCCGGCACAGCAAGGGTAGCCGTGCTCTTGACCAAGGTGGGGATCAGCATGGCCTCGTTACCGGGCAGCACAGTCTGACAGATCGAGACAACGTCGCTGCACCGGTTGACGGCCTGAACGTTCCCAGTGCCGTCCTTGCAGTATGGCTCGTCGTCGTTGGACTTCTGGATGATGCCGTCGTCGTCGCAGTACAACCCGCCGTTCTGTCGCAGTCAGCACCGTCCACGAATATTTCGAGGGACCACTCACCATCGACTGAGGATACGCGTACTCAGTCGCATCCGGGTCCCACTGCATCGACACCTGCCCCGGAGGACAGGCGTACGGGCAGTACATGCCCGGCTCGCAAGCCTGGTCCGGGCTCATGGCCCAGCCCTTGTTCTTCGCACCGGGGACGGCAACCAGGCCAGCATCGGTAGGGAACTCGCAAGTGCCGGTTCGCTTCTCGTGGACCTCCACATCCTTCTTCCCGTGGTGGTGGTGCGAATGGCCATGTTTGTGTTGGGAGGCCTCGGCGACGGCGGCGGCGAGCAAAGCGGTAGCGTAGACGAATCTCATATTGAGCGATTGAGCCTGCAGTGCTGTCTATCTTCGTGAAAGGAGTGTCTGAGATGCGCGACCGCAACAGAAACCGATGGAAACAAGTCCACCGGGAAAAAAGAAAAGATAAGAATAGGGTGGGTAAGAAGCAGAATAGGGGGGGAAACGAAAGACTGTGGTCAGGACCCTGATTAACGAACGACTTGGGGGTGAAGAGAAGAGGAGAAAAGGAAGAGGAGGTGAGGAATAAGATACGAGGTTGAATCAAAGAACGAGCCCAAGCGCCAGCGCCAGCGCCAGGTTGAGAGCCCCTAAGCCCGCCTGCTTGACTGACTCTGTTGCAGTGAGAACCAGCCAGGGACCACAAATTGAGCCCTGGGGGTTATGCCGCTTTGGGCTTACTTCGAGGCTATAGACACTAATTACGCCCAATCAGGGACAGCCTTTAGACGGCGTCAGGGGTAGCAGCCAATCAAAACATGCAAGGGTCTCGCCGTCCCCCGCGGTTCGTGGATGCCGACTCCACTGTGCAAATTGACCCAATCTCCGACCAGCCAATCAGGGAACAACCGCCATCTCGCCGGGTGATGGCCTCGCAGCTCTTCAGTCTTGGAAGGGGAGCTGTGGCTGCAGTGATGGTCAAAACAAACTGCGGGACCCTGAAACATTTCTCGTCAGCATCTGCTTCTTATATTGCTGTGCGACTATACTGCAGTTTGCCGGCTATATCAACCGCAATTGCTATCCGGGTGACCACACGAATGAAAAATCTTGCTGATCAGCTCCCTCTGACAACCTGTCACAAAGTCTAGGCCATCCGATCGTCACATCCAATACCACGCTCCGGCATCCAAGCTCTGAAAAGGGGCCACATGGTCAGCCTTCCGCGGTGTTGGCCGTATGGCATCATGGAACGCTAGTCAGGCTCTGCCAATAGTCGCTGCTAGCCCACTGTGCGGCGGAGACGGCTAACCGGCACTTCTCCGAGTCTCCGAGCCCTCTGCTCGCGTCTCGCGAGTCACGAGTCAAGTCGCAACAACCATCGTTTGGGCGGAGAAGGAGAAACTCATTCTTCCGCCTCCTGCTGCTCTAGCTCTCTCCACCCATCGAACCGAGCTGGCTCTGTATCCCTCCATCCCCAAGCGACACAGTAATGCTGAGCCAGCAACTTCCACTCTTCCATCTCATCCAGCATCTCTAAGCCACTGACACGCTCCTTCTCTTCCTCAGCCACCCAGCGTTCCCACAGGAAATCCACGTCCGCTGCTGCCTGGCCCCCAACGGCGTCAAAGCCCTGCTCGCGGAGCCGGCGCCGCTGCGCCCCCAAGGTAGCATACTTGTGAAGCGTCTGGAGCTGGATCCCGCGAGTCGCGAGATTCGCGACCATCGTTCGCCCGAACGCATCGTCTGGCCGGATGGGCTCGTATAGAATTAGAGCGAGCGGTTCTGATTTCTCGGTCGGTGGGAATAGTGTCTGTGTGAAGAACCGCACGACACCGTCTGCTTCGCTCGGGGAGAGGTATATCAGGCAGCACTCGGATAATAGTAATGTAGGGAGTTCCCCATCCACATGCTTTCGCAGGCTTTCCGCTGCAGACGTAGCACCCTCACTCTCGCTCCCGCCCTGCGCCTGTGCAAGCGTCCGTAGATCCACCGCGTGAACATGATAAGAACTTGAATGCAACTCTTCCCCTGCATCCGAAATCGCCACATCTTCTAGTCTCCCCAGAACGCGCTGTAATAACGGCGTGCCCCTGATAGCTTTGATCTTGGCGACATTATTAACCGCGAAATCAATCTCGTGGTAGATGAGGTCTTGCGGCGCGAGGGATGAGAGGAGACGGAAGACGCGCGTGTCCGAGCCAGCGCCGAGCGAGATAATCTGTTTCTTTTTGGATTTCCAAATCGGATTTGAGTCTGGTGTTAGCCCAAGGAAGCGAGCGACGAGGTGATCAATTGTTGTTGTTCGGACGTAGGTTCCTAGTAGAGACAAAAAATCACCGTCAGTCTGAATTCCCATAACCTCCAAATCCAACGCCCAAGAAAAGTGACAATAGAGAATACAAACCTCTATTGATTATGGGCAGCCTTCGAGTTTCAGACCCCTGCGGTATTAAGCTTCTTGCAAACGGATCCTCCAGGTATCCCAAGCCGACGGCGCTCAGCCGAGAAACACTGGCGTCATTATCTGTGCCCTGCACGACGCGGTCTTTTTGGGCTGAGCCTGGCCCACCGCTAGAGCTCTCATGGCCGCCGCGTCCTCGAAATCGACTGCGAGCGCCGCCGCGGCGTAGGGTGTTGAGGTTGGGGATTTGCGAGGCGGACATGGCGATGGTGAGGGCGGGGTCATCATGAGACAGAAGCTTTGGTGGTGGGGAGCTGAGGGGAGCTCAGGCTTGCGGTGGTGCGGGGTTAGATAATGCCCACGCGACGACGCTTTTTGTCTATGATTGATTATGAGTGAAGGCAGTTTGAAATAGTCTTTTCTATATATTTGGTGGAGATATATATCGCTTTGTATGAATCTATTGTATTCATATTTCAAGAGCTATATATATTATCACCTGTGCAGGCTAAGATCGACGTCATTAAATTCCAGCAACTTTTCCCTGCCAGCACCCTCTATACAGATTCAAACACAAAACAATAAACCACATCACGCAAAGGTAAATTGATTCCGGCACAGAGGGCAAGTACTCTGGTTGCTGCTCTTGAACCACCTGAAAAGACACACGGAGTGGAACGTATGCTTGCACGTCGCGCACCGCTTGTTCGGCGTCTGCATATCCGTCGAGATGACCGAGTAACAGATAGCGCACTCGCTCTGTCCCTTCAGTGCACCTTGGACGTTCTTGCGGAATGCTAAAAGTCCGTCTTCTAGGTTCCCGTTCGCGAACATGATGACTCCCTGGATTGTGAGAAGCCAGGATTTCCATTTGCGCTCATCGACTAGTACTCTGCTTCGTCCGAGAACCAGAGCAGGGTGCAAGGGATAGGCGGCTGGAAGGGTGATGGATATTGAGACTGGGGGTGATTCTTCGTCAACGAGAATGCTGGCGATGATTTCGGCTGTTTTGGAGGAGACCTTAACAGCGAGGGCGCGCTCTTCATCGGGGTCCTGGGTGGACATCCACTGGGTCACCCTTTCGAGGGCGTCACTGATGACCAAGGGGGAAATCTATAGTCTTTAGTCATGTTTTCTCGCCAGGAAACATTGTACTTACGGATTTCTCGGTCCAGGTTTCTACAAGACCCTTGATGCGCTTCTTAGCGTCAATCCACCAAGCTTTTGTTTGGTTGGCGAGGTGCTTCAAGCACAAAAAGTAAAGGTGTACAAGCAGCCACTGAATCTCTTTCTCGTAGTCTTCTGACTGGTCGAGCTCGAAGGAGCGGATGTCCAGTTTTGATGTGTCAACGAGCTTGCCGTGGCCTCTTTGGAGGAAATCGAACATGAACTCAAGCAGTGGAGTGAGCACATCGTGCTCTTTGATGTTAGAGGCGTACTGCTCTTGCAAGGTGAAAGACTAGATTCCAATTAGCACACTTCTTAGTAAGACATTGATGTGGTACCTACAGCATTCACGAAGTGGTCGAACACAAGTTTCCAGCTTAGCAGCATTGATCGTATATCAGCCCACGTCTTATCGTCGCCATACGTCTGAGATATTGACTCCATAGTAGGAGCACCAAGAAGCAAAGATATCAGTTCAAAAGGAAGTTTGACCTCCGTCTTCGAGAGCGCAACATCCAAGGACACTTGTTCTTGTACACTTGGAATATACCTGTGAAGAAGATTGTAGGCTGTATGCTGGAGGACGAGGCTGTGCGCTGTTAGCAAAGGATAAACCTTGCTGACATCCTCAATATTCCCAATTGGCATGGTCTTGATTAAGCGGCACAGGCGGTCCACAGTGAGGTCTCGAGGTAGGTGATAGGTCGTAGAGGAATCTATATCAATATAAGCATCCCTGTCAGAAACACGAGGCTGGGTGACTAACCGAACTTCCAAAGAGTTGAGGTCAGGAGGCCGAAAAGCGTCGTCTTCTTGTCTGCCCAAGCATCCTTCACGTCATCATTGCTATCCTCGTCCTTCACGATCGACTCCAAGCAGCTAAAGAGCTTGAATGATGAGTTCAATACTGTCAAGGCGGCATCACCTCCACTGATATCTCGCCACGTCGAGCTGAGGATATCCAAGCATTCTTCCCAGTGCGGGCCATACATTTCCTTTACATGTGGAAACGCGATAGTCAAGCCCTTGAAAATCTCGGTTTTGAGACCAAAGGGGACTTTCTCCGCCTGGAGGCATTGTATCAGATGTTTTACGAAGAATATCAATCGTTGCGTGGGCATGGACGCCAATGGGTTGAGCTCTTCCTCGCCAGATACAAGCAGGTTGAGTAAAGACAGCTTGCGGAGGCCTTCGTGGTGTTAGTGCACTTATCTGAAACACGTTTACATGGTAGAGTACTAACCGTTGTTCGTCTCATCCTCGACCTTTAACCCAGTGGAATCGGCCACAAACTCGTTGCAAATTCGGACACCAGCAGGGTTCGATAGCATCGACCGGCGCAGCACCGCGACCAAACTTGCCGAGCGGATAGCATTACCTGTTCGCAGATCTTTGCTTAACTGCCCTATTGCCTCAGAGGAGTAAGCAAGATCTGATGGTTCCATGCCGTCCATGATTTTCGCAAAGGCTTCACCAATTCGGTAATCGAGAGGAGAAGTGCCATCCAGCTCCTCGATTCTAGTCTTCCAGGTGGAAGCAAGGGCAGATGCGACGGTCTCGTCCGTAGACTCTATTTGCTGGGTCGATGTAGACCATCCGCCGATAATTCTCCGCGCATCATTGACAATGTCGCGATGTTCCTCTCGTTGCTCTTGGGTCAGTGAACCCGCAATGTAATTGTACCTTTCAAGGTCGAGATCATCCTCTATCAGCTGCACCGCAATAGGTAGATTTGAAACCAAGGTTTCGAAGCCTTCTTTGCTCAGGTATTTCGTAAGATCGAATAAGAACAACATCCGAACAGTAAAATGTGTGAGTCGGAAAGCCGCTGAACACTCGCTCGCATCGCGCGCAATATTTTCGTAGCCCTGAGAAAATGACTCCGATAGTGTTCGGTCGACTAAGTGGACAACACCCGAAAGGGGGCTCGTTATAGCCGTAGACGAACGAGGTGGCAGTTCAAGGAAAGGCCTCAGCGCTTCGTCCCACATTTGCCCCGAAGGAAGAATATCTCTAGCCAGCTGCTGTATGTCTTCCAATTTGGAACTTCGTAGCAATTCTTCGCCAATATCCAGCAATGATTCGACACTGTTCAGTTAGTATTTCAACTTAAAACTGAGAAGCAATGATTACATACGATAGTGACTCCTCGTTGACATGGGCCAGATTGTTCTGCAAAATTTCCAGGCTTGCTTTGATACTTGTCTCGCCGACAGCAGACCTCTTCATAAGGTTGATCAATGCTTGTGCAAGACCAGCAATTTCTTCTGACGGTAGTTCTGTAAGATAGAGTAACTTTCCGGTCAACTTCGAGCCCTGGCTACCAGTCTGGAATCTCTTGGCTGCGGTAGGGGCAGACGACACAATTTGCGTCAGTCCATTCAACGCATTGATCATCTCGTCGTCCGTGGATAGACTGTCCAGAAGAGATAAAAATATCGAGTCTTCGAGTTCTCCTTCACAAGTAGGGTTCTGTAACGCGGAGATAACAACGGACCAATGCAGTTGGCTGCCCTTACACGCCAGTTCTAAGGCTCGCGTAACCAAAGGTCCGAGGATCTCCATATCGACTTCATTAAAATCAAGACTTGAGAGCAGCTTCTGAACGGCGCTCGCATTAGACATTACATTCTCAAGCCGGGCAACCTGCTTGACAAGCTCTTCGAAACTAGGGCCAAACCCAGGCCAAGACCGACAGAGCAAAATGATGGTAATCAATCGGTCGCCGCTTGGGGAGAAGAGAAGCTCAGGCGCATCTTTTTGGATGAATTCCAGAAGCTCCTGGGCATGTTGCCCAATTTGCGGGACCTTACGCACCACGGCTTCGATCACCGCAGCTGCCCCGTAAGGCTTGCCATTTCGAGTGCGCAAGACTTCCAGACAGTTATTAAGTAGCGCCAAGTTAAGCGTCTCGAGTGTGTGCAACGCTTTGGGTTCTAATTCTTTGTCAGCAAGGCGCGACAGTAAAGACGCCTCTAAAAAGAATAAACGCTCAGCCTGTGTGGAGACTGCATCCTGTGAAGCCGTAAAGTCCTTTGATTGTTCAGGCGAGGACAGCCTCACAGCCTCAAAGAGGCCATCTGACAACTTCGTCCACAATTCATTGAATGCAGCCTCGTAGCCAAATGAGAAAAGGGCCGTCAAATATTCTGTGCAGATAGCTCCCGCTGACTGCAATGGTAATGACCAGCGAGATCCCGCATCTTCAGGTCTTACGTACTGCGTGACCAAAGGAAATAGCTCGGTCTGTAAGAATACCAATGTGTCATCTTCTGATAGCCCCTGCGCAAGCCACATGGCAGTTTCGACGTAATTTTTCCAACCAATCGTCCGATTTTGATGGGGTTCTTCTCTGGAGCTCAGACCCTCATGGATTGCTTCCATCAGAGCTGTGGCACTTGACAGTCCGATAGTATCATCGCTCGCTGAACTTGGATCAAGCTTCGCCAACAGCTCTATCGGGACCAGCTGCAACAGCTGATATATATTTGACCAGAATGAAGCGGGGCCACTTTGAGAGCCCTTTCGGATGTACTGGAGCAGCCTTTTCGAAGCCGACGTCTTTCCAGAATAATCATCGGTCCATATCTGGGGGCGTAAAGACGTTACATGCAACAGTGCTTCTGATAAATCGGAGGCAGACCCAATCTGGGTGATAGAAAGGGACTTTCCAATCAAAGCTGCGCCGATCAACTTCCAATCTAGTTCTTCCGGTTCCCCGGAAACAGTGGTTCGGATAAGGATGTATATGGAGCGGCGGACGGAGGGGTCCTCGTGATACGAAAATGTCCATAAGGACTTGCTCCCAAGAATATTTTCAATCTTTGCAATATCATTTTGGCGCTCCTCTCTTGTCGTGTTCCCTGGTCCCATTAGCAGGGTATCTTGATCGTATGCGAGTTCTCAGAAACCCACCGAGGATCCGATTGAATAACAGAATGGCAGTTCCCACCACGCGGGCATACTTGGCCTCTGCATCGTCTGGTTTCACTGTCCTTTCATCACTCAAAGTCTGAGGAGTTTGCTGAAGAATGACATCATCCACAAAATCGAGGATCGAACTTTGAAAGACCTTCCACACACCCTGTCTCTTCTCCTCAGTAGAGAATACACGTGTGAAAGACTCTACAGCCGCCTGATGAACGGGTTTATCGTTGTCGTACACTCCAGCTAGCCATGCTCCGATGACCTTGGGCAGGAATCGGGCAACACGCTTTCCCACGAGGGACGCAATCAAGCCTTGGACTAAATGCGCAGTCTGTCTCACTCTGCGATGGAGATCAATAGACGCTCGAGGGTATATATTGATCTGCTTAAGGTTAGGTTTTATCGAGTGGCCCCGAAAGTCGAACTTACCCATGCCTCTAAGAAACCATCATCAAGGGTACCGCCATTCGCCTCTACGCCAGAGACGTAGGACCGTATATCATCTAGAGCCTTTGTCCTCGTAACTCCGTCCTTCTTCGCAAAGTTCTTGAAAGCAATCGCTAGCTGGGGCTCTGATATCCGAGAGAGATCCGGTGGCTCCGCAACATATGTAAGGGAAGAAAGCTCCCTCCCTTGATCCGACGAGAATCCTCCAAAGCCTCCAAAGTTGCCAGCAGCAGCACGGCTGCTCGACGCTTGCGATTTGAACTTTTTGCTCATAGCAATAATGTGGGGTAGCGGGGTGAAATGAAAGAACCGGTCAGGAGCGAAGATCAGGACTTGATGAACGAAAAAAAAATGAGAGAGTAAAGAGAGAGAAGCAAAATCAACCAGGCGCACGCTCTAGAATGACTCTCATCCCAACTGTGGACTCAACATATTCTCCAGCTTGACTTGGTCACAGCCTGATCGGGGACTCTTATCGGACAAACACGTGATTAGGCGTCATCACAGTCAGTCATCGATCGCCCAGAAGGGAAAAGCTCAATGCGGTCTGGCCCAAAAAGAGGCGCCTCATCCTAACGACCTTCTTGATTTCTCCAGCTTCAAGCTCGCCTCTCACAATGAAATTTATGATTGAGTAAGTGCTGCATGCTTTCGCGTAGGGATCTACAGCATCTAATAGCTTTCCTTTCTTCCATAGTGACCTCCCCATCCTTTTCCCTTACCCTCGTATATACCCCGAACAATATGCCTACATGTGCGATCTCAAGAAGACCCTCGACGCCGGGGGTCACTGCGTCCTCGAGATGCCTTCGGGGACCGGAAAGACCGTTACACTGTTATCGTTGATTGTCGCATACCAGCAGCATTACCCAGAGCACAGAAAGCTCATCTACTGCTCCCGAACGATGTCCGAGATTGAGAAAGCTTTAGCAGAGTTGAGGGAGCTCATGAAGTTTCGCACTGAGCAGCTGGGATATACAGAGGACTTCCGCGCTTTGGGTCTCACTAGTCGAAAGAACCTGTGTCTACATCCGTCCGTAAAGCGAGAGAAAAGTGGTACGGTGGTCGATGCTCGATGCCGGAGTTTGACGGCCGGGTTCGTTAAGGAAAAGAAAGAGAAGGGCGAGGATGTCGATCTATGTGTTTATCATGAGGTATGAAGAAGGCTGTGCGCTTCTGAATTATGTGGCTAACGCGAGTCAGAATCTGGATCTTCTAGAGCCGCATAACCTCGTGCCTCCGGGCGTTTTCACACTCGACGGTCTACTGAATTATGGAGAACAGCATAAGCAGTGCCCATATTTTTCTGCTCGGCGCATGGTAGGCTCTCACCGAGAATATCAAGATGTTCCCACACCTAATATCTCTAGATGCCATACTGTAACGTCATCATTTACTCCTACCATTATCTGCTAGACCCGAAGATCGCGGAGAGAGTCTCCAAGGAGTTCTCGAAAGACTGCATCGTGGTTTTTGACGAAGCTCATAACATTGACAACGTCTGCATCGAGTCACTCAGTATCGATATATCCGAAGATTCGTTGCGAAAAGCCACAAGAGGAGCAAACAACCTGGAGCGGAAAATTCAAGAAGTGAAAAGCTCAGACGCGGACAAGCTTAACAACGAATACATGAAACTAGTCGAGGGATTGCGAGAGGCAGAGCAGGCTCGAGAAGAAGACCAGTTCATCTCAAACCCTGTTCTACCCGACGACTTGCTCAAGGAAGCTGTTCCGGGTAACATTCGGCGGGCAGAGCACTTTGTTGCCTTCCTTAAAAGATTCATCGAATACCTCAAAACCCGAATGAAAGTTACACATACCATTTCAGAGACACCTCTGTCCTTCTTAAACCACGTGAAGGAGTTGACATTTATCGAACGGAAGCCCTTGAGATTCTGCGCTGAACGGTTAACATCGCTCGTTCGGACGTTAGAACTTATCAACATAGAAGACTACCAGCCACTACAAGAGGTGGCAACATTCGCAACTCTAGTGTCGACCTACGACAAAGGTTTCCTCCTCATCTTGGAACCTTTCGAGTCTGAAGCTGCAACTGTGCCAAATCCAATCTTGCATTTTACATGCTTGGACGCGGCAATCGCTATCAAGCCTGTATTCGACCGATTCAGTTCGGTCGTCATCACCTCGGGTACCCTCTCACCCCTCGAAATGTATCCCAAAATGCTAGGCTTCAACACCGTCATGCAGGAATCATACAGCATGACCCTCGCCCGCCGATCCTTCCTGCCCATGATTGTAACCCGCGGCTCAGACCAGGCCCAGGTCTCATCTGGCTTCCAAATTCGCAATGACCCCGGTGTCGTCCGAAACTACGGCAATATCGTCCTCGAATTCTCACGCATTACTCCTGACGGCGTCGTCGTCTTCTTCCCCTCCTACCTCTACATGGAATCCATCATCAGCATGTGGCAAGGCATGGGCATCCTCGACTCAATCTGGAACTATAAGCTTATCCTCGTTGAAACCCCGGATGCGCAGGAATCCTCTCTCGCCCTCGAAACCTTCCGCACAGCATGTTGTAACGGCCGCGGCGCGCTACTCTTCTGCGTCGCTCGAGGTAAAGTGTCCGAGGGTATTGATTTTGACCATCACTATGGCCGCGCTGTGCTCTGCATCGGCGTGCCATTCCAATACACCGAGTCTCGAATCCTCAAGGCCCGACTCGAGTTCCTGAGAGAGAACTACCGCATCCGCGAAAACGACTTCCTCTCTTTCGACGCTATGCGGCACGCTGCGCAGTGTTTGGGCCGTGTCCTGCGAGGAAAAGACGACTACGGAGTCATGGTTCTCGCCGACCGCCGGTTCCAGAAGAAACGGAATCAACTCCCGAAGTGGATTAGTCAGGCCATGTTGGAAAGTGAGACGAATTTGAGCACAGATATGGCAGTTGCGACAGCGAAGAACTTCTTGAGGACTATGGCGCAGCCATTCAAGGCGAAGGATCAAGAGGGAATCTCGACCTGGAGTTTGGCGGATTTGGAGAGGCATCGTGAAAAGCAAATGCAGGAAGCAAATAGAGCACAGAGGGAGGACTTCGCTAATGGGAACGGGCATGCAACCAACGGCCGTGCTCGGACTGGTGCGGGGGATGAGTTCGATGAGGGTATTGATGAAGATCTTATGATGTTGGATGCGTGATAGGCCGAGGTCACTTTTAGTTTCCAGACTCTCCCTTCGCACATCGGCATAGACTACCATCGATTGCCTCGAGGCAGTATAAGCATGCATGATACCACGGCGTTTGGTGTTATTTGGTTCGATTGGAAGCCACATTTCATTATCTAGAATCAAGATCACACAATATACAAGTTCTATTCAACTTAGTCTTCGCATCGGTAGGTATAATGAAATGCCTCTCTAGAACTAACATTATCTGAATGAACAAGACAAGGAAACTTTTGAATTTCCGCTTCAACAAAACTCCAGGGTTCATGGGACACATCACGAACAGAACTGCGTAAACAAGAATAATGCCCTGAGAAACGAACATGTACAACGGCTAGAGAATTAACAAGATACACGGCACAATCACCGACGACTTTATGCAACAGGCGCAAGAACATCAAAAGCACCGGTTCCAACAACACCAGTCCGCCCAACAACAATCCTACTACTGGGGTTGTTCAGGTTATCCCAGTCGCGCTCGAGGACCGCCTCCTTGAGGAACCCAACTGTGGTCTCGAAACTCATCTTCGCCAACGGCGACGTGATATCCTTGACGAGCTGGTTTCGGTTAAAGGCCTTGTATCCACCAGAGTGCGTCATCACGTCACCAATGAGGTTCAGGTGGCGGTTATCAACAGAGATACTGTGACCTGTGAAAACGGCGTCCATTTCACGCACGATCGAGGCGCGGGCAGCTTCAACACCGTAGTACGTGAGCATGTGGTCGATGGAGTTGGTGTACAGGGTATGTGGGTGAATGATGTCCTGGTAGTCGCGCATGGCAAGGAGATTGACGCCCTCGGTGATAACGCAGGCAGGCTCTTTCTTGGCTTGGTCGGCGTCGACGAAGGTGCAGTTGCCGAGACCCGGGATGGATTGGATGACGGCGTTTCGGGCGGCGTCCTCGACGAGCGGAAGGAGAAGGAGCTTGGGGGTGGCGATGTCATATTGTAGCTGAATGGTGCAGGTGTTGCCCTCGTGCTGGTTGAACTTAAATTGCGTGACTTCGTGATACTTGGACTTGACGTCGTCTTCGCGGAGCTTGGAGTCCTTAGTGTGGCCTTCCGAATTGAGTTCGGCGTCCGAGTCGTCGGAATCGACGGAGCGGTCGTCGGCCATGTCTTCGTCGTCGTCGTCTCGGGTGTCCAGTTGTCGCACTGCTTGCTCTTCCTCTTCCTCGGGACCTTCGTAGGAGACTTGATTTGAGCGGTTCTGGGCTCCGCTGGCGCGCTTGGCGTCGTCCTCGTCATCTTCGACGTCGTCATCGGGAGCTTCCTGTTCAGCGTCACCGCGGCTGGGCGCTTCCTGGACTACGCCGACAGAGACACCAATTTCAGGTTGTGATGTTGAGTTGCTGAGCTTCTTCTCGTCAAAGCGCTTCTTGAGCTCGGCCTTGGTGAGCTTCACAAGCCTAGGGATGAACTTGTGCTGCAGGGTCTGTTGAACGTCACGGATAGTGATCGCGTATTCTGCAGTGTATTCCTCAGCGGGGAAGAGAGAGATCTCAATGTCGTAAACTTTGGCCTTGGTGCTGCCGGAAGAAACTCTTTCTCTGACCTGCACCTTGTCGACTACCTCGGCGATACTGAGCTTGCTGATGGCCTTTGCAAATCGCTCGCCGTGTTCCTTAGGGAGCCCCTCGTTCAGTATCAGCGTCATTGTCGGTGTCATGATGTGTTTGCTAGCTGTCATCACAATTTCACGGAGTCGGGGAATACCCAGCGTCACGTTCTTCGCGGAGTGACCAGCCAAATGGAAAGTGTTCAGGGTCATTTGAGTCGACGGTTCACCGATAGATTGACCGGCCACAATTCCGACGGCCTCGCCAGGATCGACAACCGAGTTCATATACTTCATGTTCATCAAGGTTTCGAAATTCTTCTTTGACAGGCGAGCATTTTCGGCCTTCTTGTTCTTCTTGTCTTTGAGCAGACCTTTCGTATTGGCGTCCTCGTACTGCAGAAAAATGTTAGCTTCTTATGCGGTAGAGAAGTATTGGAGTGAACTACAAACCTTCTTGAGTGCCTGGGAGAATGCCTCCGAAGTACTACCCAAGTTACCCCCAGGATGGTAATGAGCCAGAACAGGATCCATAGCATCGACCTTTCCAGTCCTGCGCACCTTCTTCATAGCGTCTTTGTGCCATTCTGTGATCGTTTCGTTTTCTAATTTCCCGAAATCCTCCTGCAAACGAACCTGCTCCTTAAGGGAGGTATAATTGGCGGCTAAGAAGTCAAAGTTTTTCAGGTGGACCTGTTTCGTTATATCAAGACCGTCCTCTCCGTACAGGAACTGGACAATCGAGCCGTCAGATGTTTCTCGCACTGAAGAGTCGTACTCCGCGCGCAAGCCCTCCATGCCCTTGATCAAACAGCGTTGCAGGTAACCGGATCTGGATGTTTTAACGGCAGTATCGATAAGACCCTCACGACCAGCCATGGCGTGGAAGTAATATTCTTGAGGCTTGATACCAGTCAAGAAGCGACCGTACACATATCCACCAGCCATGGGATTTGTGTCGAAAGCCCTGAAACAGGGGAGGGTTTTACCACTGATCATGACCGGTACACGTCGACCCTCCAAAACCTGCTGACCCAGGTTACAAGAAATGAGGTTCGCATTGACAGAGGAACCTTTGGCTCCAGTGATGGTCATAGACTGCATTTGATTCCAAGGGAAAGGCTTCGCCAAGCCCGCTGGTAGACAGGCCTTGGTGATCTCACTCGACAGCTGCGCTGATCGAGAGTTTGAGACGCTATCAAGACCACTTTGCTTATCATCGTCGCGTAAGACTTCCTCCAGTCGTCGTTGCAGTTCGGCATCCTCATCAGGTACGTTGGTCTGGTCAAGGGTCACGTATTTGAGGGCAACCTCGCGGCCAATTTGCGGACCTTGGCTGAGCTTTTCTTTGCGGATGCGGTTTCCTTCCTCAGTGAGACGGAGATCGTCAATACCGCAAGTGAAGGCACGCATGTTCAAGAACCTAGTCAACAGTCTTCCAAGAATACTGATCAACTTTCCTGCGACAGTGTGGCCGTAAATCTCATGGATAGAATCAACCAAGCCACCTGCAGTAGGACCAATCTGCTTCTTGTCTAGGATACCACAAAGCAGCTCTCCATCCTTGAAGAGAACCTGGTCTTCTTCACTACCCTGTCCCCAGCGATCTCCTGGTGTCGAGGACTTGCTCTGCAAGTTGAGTCCACCTCTTTGCTTCGGCTTGATGTTCTTGAGAATTGTCGTAATCACCTGCTTGCCGGTCCAGAGCAGCTTCGGACGAATAAACGCAGGTTCAACAAATTCAATCTTTTCGGACACGATGTGGCCGCTCTCGGGTCTCAAACAGCTGTACAGCAACTCGTGGTAGTCTTCGCGGTCAAAGAATGTGTCTCGACACGTGAACCATGTGGCCATGGAGATGTGATCTTGAATCAAACCTCTCAGAGGTTTACCCGAAGTTGCAACAAGGTACTGATGGTCGGCATCTGCAAGCATCATAGCTTCTGCTCGGGCAAGCTCATTCTGGGGGAAATGCATGTTCATCTCGTCACCATCGAAATCCGCATTGTAAGTGTTACAGTTGGCGTAGTGCATGCGAATGGTCTTCTCGTTAGGGAGCACACGTGCCTTGTGACCCATGATAGAAGGCTTATGCAGCGTCGGCTGTCGGTTCATCAGGACAATATCACCAGTGGTAAGATGGCGGTAGACCTTCTTGTTGCGTGAACCCTTTATCCTCATATTTGATGGGGCAAGAAGCTGGTTAGCCAATGCGATTCGCTCGTCCAGATTCTTGAACTTCAGGTTTGTGACTTGTCCCAGCTCGTTTTCAATGGCCATAGCACCGGGGTACTTGTCGGGTCCGTTGATGACCGCTGTCTTAAGCTCAAAGAAATTGTGGTTGGTAACGGGCTCAGGGTAGGTTAGCTTCATTGCGAACACCATAGGAACACCAATCTCATTCGTTTCGATGTTCGGGTCGGGAGATATAACACTTCGAGCGGCAAAGTTGACACGCTTTCCCATCATGTTCTTTCTGAACAACCCCTCCTTCTTTTCAAGAATCTGCTTGATACCATTCGCAGCTTTCTGCGCGGCCGCTCCTGTAAGGCCGTTTCGGTCACGGTCGATGAGACCATTAACGGTATCCTGCAGCTGAACGATAGCATGCAGGAGGTCGCGGTAGTCACGAACACGGTTAGCGGACTGGCTGCCGGAGCTCTGCCGTTCCTTGCTGATCTGGTTGATTATATCGCAATTCTTCAAGATTTGTAACAGAGGGGTATTTTGTTGTGCTTCCATGATTCCCTTTCCACTCTGTTGCGGAGAAGATGGTCGATATTTGTTTGGCGGTACCATAATACTTTTCAGGAAGAACATGTCCGCAGTGACACGAGATTCCTTCTTGGGTGTAGGCCGAGAGTTGTAGACGAGGTTAAGAATCTCCTCCTCTTTCTCAAAAAGAAGGGTCATTGCTGCATGAACCTCGGACGACGGCATATATTGCTGAGTTTCACCCTGCTTTTTGCTTTCCGCCTGGGCCACAACCGCATTTCCGCGTGCAACTTCTTCCTCCGCACCATGGGTTTCCGAGGTCACACTTGCGGTGTCAGAAAAGCCATTGGCGAGTGACTTTTTCTCTTTGACACTGTACTGCTTCGCTTGCTGGAGGAGGATAAGGGAGTTTGGAATCTGCAGACCTGCTTGGATCATCGCGAGCCTGGCCTTTTCCGTGAACGGTCGACGGAAAATCTTGGAAGCTCGGTCTTTACGATAACCTGGTGACATTCTGATCATGGGTCAGCTAGTCAGTAGACAAGCAGGAAAGTCACGTATAACATACCCACTGCAGCTGGCACACTTTTTGGCGGCCACCACATCCTTGAAAAAGTCCTTGATCAAGTCCCGTCGCTTCTCTATCGCCAAAGGGTTCTTGTGGCCAGCAAGTATGCTTTTTAGCGCGCCAGATGCCTGTGCTTCCCGTATGCTCTTCCTGACATATGCATTCCTGCGGGTAATCAAATCGTCCTCGTCTTCGTCCTCATCATCGTCATCAGATTTATCTGCACCCTTGCCCTTTTTCGACCCTCCAATATTCATCCCCATTGCGTCGATGACCGCAACCGCATCAACCAGGCCGTATTGCAGCAGGCGTAGCTTGCAAGTGTAAAGGTTGATCTGTGTTCGGGGCATTTGAAAGCGATGGCAGAAAACGCATTGCGCTCGCAGTAATCGGTACAACTGATCGAGATGTGTGACATTATATACATGTACTGGAAGTTCGATATGTCCGGGGTGGCCAGTGCAAGACCAGGAGTTCTGGCGACATGTTGTGCAGCTATAGTATGTTAGCTACAAATCTGGAGAGCAGAACTCGCGAGAGAATGAGCGTATGGCCACATACACATGGTCACCCCATGCACCCATTGCAGGGTCGTATAAACCACCCGGAACAGGGTTGTTGAAGGAATCCAAAGTCGGGGTATTATGAATTCGCTTTACAGAAATCGCCTTGACATCTGCGTCGGAGTACATATCAAAGTTAATTCCCCCAATGGCGGAGGCCACGGGCCGTGCAAAGGTGGCCATTGTCCCAGTCGCAGCTCCTTGAGCAACCGAAAGCGCCGGGAGTGCGAAATGTTTTTGAGACAGCCGGTTGCTGGCGGAGGAGCGAAAGCGGGTTGCGACGATCTTGAAGCTGCGAAGAAAAAAATGTCCCAGCTTTTTTCTGCCTTTCCGCACCGCCTTCTATTTCACCTTTGCTCCGGGTTTGATGATCAGCTCTCCTGTCTTCGTCTCCAGCTTATACGGTTCCCACGACTCATCGGTTCATTTTCTCGCCATCTCGGCTCATCGGCTTTATCCTGCTATACCTACCTCTTCATTCGGCGGGTGAGTCAAAAACCCTCACATCATGGCCGACGTGTCAGGCAACATGCTGAAGCGGTCTCATCCTGAGGATGAAGACAACAATACACAAAAAAGACCTCGCTCGAATAATGGGTCTCCTCATCCCGGGCAAGGCGCCCCGGCAGGGGGTAATATTGATATCGCGAAGGTGGTGGCAGAGGCACGAGCGAAAGCTCAGGCCGTTCGCGACAGACTGATGGCAGAGAAACGAGTGTCCGCATCCCCCTCACCAGCACCTGCGGCATCGAGCCCCAGTCCTGCACCGCCTGCTGCTGGATCCGCCATGTCGAGGTTGGAACAGATGAAGGCCAGAATTGCAGCAGCGACCGGACGAGTACAGGCAACCGCCCAGCAGCGCGAAAGCGCACCGACGCCCCCTCCACCTCCACCACCTTTTGAAGATGAAGAAGGGCCGGTTCGCGGTCGCGGTGGTCTTGATATCGGCCTGCATCCCGCTCTTCTGGCTGATAACCTTGAGTATCGGGGCGCCAAAGGACGGCCATCGTCGCAAACGAAAAATCGCAAGGGTTCTCCGGCGGTCGGTGGAAACAAGGCTCGAGCTGGTCTTGACCTTTCCGGGCCATCTATCGAGGAAATCAAGAGCAATCCATATTATGATCCCAGTCTCGGGCCTAAGGCGACAATTTCGAAGCCTCGGCAATCGCGCCAGCTCCTGTTCAATCAGAAGGGCAAATATATCCAGCAAGCTGCAGCTCTTCGTCGGCAGGCGCAGTTGGAGGAGATGAAGAAGCGTATTGCCGCACGTGCAAGGCAAGCCGGTATTGATGAAGACTTGGACGTGGAAAAGGCTTTCGTGGTGCCAGCTCCGCCGGCGGTTGAATGGTGGGACGAGAATTTAGTTAACGGCCCAGACTACTCGGCAATTGAGGATGAGAACAACCTGAAGATTGATACTGTCGATTCTATAATTACGCCCTATGTCCAACACCCTGTCCTGCTCGAACCCCCGCAGGAGAAGCTCAAGCCAGAACAGAAGCCCATGTACCTCACGCAAAAGGAGCAAGCCAAAATCCGCCGGCAAAGACGTATGGCCGATCTGAAAGAGCAGCAAGCCAAGATCCGTCTCGGTCTCGAGCCAGCCCCTGCACCAAAGGTCAAAAAATCGAACCTCATGCGCGTCCTCGGCGAACAGGCAGTCAAAGACCCGACCGCCGTCGAGGCCCGTGTGAACCGGGAAATCGCAGAACGCAAAGAGCAACACGAAACCATGAACGAAGAACGCAAACTCACAAAAGAACAACGCCACGAGAAACTCGCCCGGCAGCAAGAACAAGACGCCGAAAAGGGTCTCTTCATGAACGTCTACCGGATCGACAGTCTCGCAAACGGTCGTAATAGATTTAAAATCAGCAAAAACGCGGAACAAAATGCTCTCACCGGAGTCTGCGTCATGCATCCCAAATTTAATGTCGTTATCGTTGAAGGTGGTGCCCACTCAATCAACAATTACAAAAAACTTATGGTCAATCGAATCGACTGGACTGAAAACGCCGGTCCGGGTGCCGTGAGAGAAGGAAACCGCGAAGCACAGGCAGCATGGCTTGCCGCCGAAGACGAAAAGGGTGAACTCAAGGATCTCAGCTCGAACACATGCACTCTCCTCTGGGAAGGTCAAGTCAAGGGCCGAGCGTTCCGGAAATGGTTAGGTGCAAGGGTGTGTGAGAGCGATTCCCAAGCGAAGGATGTGCTTGCGCGCGCGAAGCTGGAGAACTTCTGGGTGTTGGCGAAGAGTGCGAAGCCGAGCGAGTTTTGATGTCATTTTGAGCCAACATAGTATACAAGCCCTTTCCGTATTATCAGCCATATTGATGTATTACTAGAACAGTAAATGGTATACGAGACTCCAATTCTATCGAAGCAAACCATGATATTGTAAATGGTATCCTAACATTTGACACTCAAATAATCTAACCTAACTAGAACTTTTCCTTTCCAGAATCCATCCAAACACCGTTATGCAAGATGCAAGTTAAGCAAGTAGTTTCATAGCCGAATCATTGCTGAGGCGGCCACTGTCCACCACCACCGCTCAACTGCCTTAACAGATCCAACTGCGCCTTGACCTGGTCGAAGTTCATGGCTTGGTTGGGGGCCTGGGCTTGAGCCTGCGGTTGTGCTGCGCCGGGCTGTTGTTGCTGCTGTTGCTGTTGGTATTGCTGCTGTTGTTGCAGCGCAGCGAGGAATAGAGGGTTGATATGAGGGGCGTTAGGCATTTGCCCGTATGGATTCGGTTGTTGGTATGCCTGGGCCTGCTGTTGGTAGGCCTGCTGGTAAGGCATCTGGAAGTTGAAGGGGGTTGTAGGGAGGGCGGCTTGCGGGTAGGGTTGTTGGGGTTGGGGTTGCGTCTGGGGTGGGTAGGATGGGTATTGTTGGTGCTGGTGTTGGGGTTGGTTGTACGGGGGGTATTGCTGAGGCTGAGGTTGGTGGTGTTGGTGCTGAGGAGCATCACGTTCCTGCTGATAATGCGGTTGGCTATCGTGCTGAGAGTGGTGTCCGTGTCCGTGTCCGTGGTGATCTCTTCCTCCGCGTCCACGACCACGACTACCCCGGCCTCCACGATCGTTGCCTCTTCCGCGTCCCCTTCCAGAGTGTCGGCCTGAGAAGCCATCGCTCTCAACGGGCGCCTCCTGGCGCATCATTTCGTGCAAATTTTTCGGGCGCGCAAGTGGGGTATACCCATCTTCGGCCGCATTGTCGTCGTAGTTAAGTTCGCTTTGGCCGAGCTTTGAAGGCCCCGGCGGGCCTCTGCCTTTGCCGGCAGCGTTATCGCCTTTCCCGCCCTTGCGCTCCTGGCGCTTCTGCTTCAGCTTCCGCCTGTATTCGGCTTCCTGTTCGTCATCAGAGAATTCGACTTCATCTTCGGCAACTTCTTCGTCATGGAAATTAGAGGCGTCGCTTCCCTTCAGGCCCTTGAGAGGCTGGGTGAAGACAAATGTGGAGTGTTGTTCGACGTAGTATACGGTTGTACCTCTGGCGAGACCATGCGATTCAACATCAGCTGCAGTTGGGAATCGGACAGCATATAGAGGGTTCTCGACTCGTCCGAGGGTTTCGGAAACAACACCGGCGACCCGTCGGTCTTCAAGGCAGAGAAGCGAGCCGGCCTCGAGAACTTGATATTCTCCAGTGACATTTGCCGCAATGAGGACGGTGTTCTCGACTGCCGCCTCGACGTTTCCAAGTAGCACGATTTTCATCTCAGGCGTGATTGTAACTTCCGGGATGGGTAGAACCTCCTCCGGGACCTCGTTTGCGGTCTTCAAAGGGACGCCCGCCTTGCCCTTTCCTTCGCCTTCGTCGTCAGAGCCTAGCTCTCCGGACATCAGGATTCGGGCTTGTTCTTCGGGGCTGAGAATTGGGTAATCTTCGTCTTCGTCGTCGCTATCTGAGGAATCGGTCGAGTCATCGGAAGAGGACTCGTATGGGGAGGAGTCAAGCTCCCACTCAGGATGCTCCTCCTCCTCTTCCTGCTGCTCAGTCTGCGCTGGAGCAGCCTCGGCTGCTGCTGCAACGGCTCCGTTCGTGCTCCCGTTTGTTTGGGCATTTTCCACTGGTGCGGTACTCTCTAGAGGTTGTGTCTTATCTTGTTCAACTTCCATCGCATCCGTGTTTGGCTGTGTGGGCACCTCTGATCCTTGTGGTTTTGCCTCTAGAACAGGGGCTTGGGTCTCCCCTTTGGTCCCGGTTATCGTAGTGTCCGCATTGTTCGTGCTCTCGGCAGGGTTGGTTCCAGACTGGCTCTCCTGGGGTTTGTCGTTGACCAGGCTCAATCCTGGGATTTGCGGAGGTGGGTTCGATACGGACGCCTCGGTCACGTTAGTCGCAACATTGTTTTCCAGTTTCTTCGCAGCTTCTGCAGGCGTTCCTGCCGCCTGAGGAGTGTTGTAAAAATCGCTTCCATCATCTACTAGTGTCTGCGCAGTAGTTGGAAGTGTGTTCACGGGGACGCCTTCGGCGGCATTCGCAGGAATATTCTGATTATTTGGCTCAGCCATAGTTGGCACAGGAATCGTTCAAAAGCGTATCAGCCCAAAAACTGCCAACAGCAAAATGTGAATGAACTTGGTCGAGGGATGCTGCTGGAATTTTTTTTATGGAACTGCCAAAGTTGCCGTCGAGGTCGCCGGACCCACTCTTATCGATAAGCATTGCTGTTTTCGTGGCCCTCCGCTCCGCGGCCTTCTTCTCCTTCTTGTTCACTCTTTGGTAGATATAGCTTACTTTGATATAAAGGCACGCACTATGCCTCAGAAAGGGATTGGAACATCTGTGCCGCAAGGCCAGGCGACTCCGCGCACAAAAGCACGGTACCTACACCATAAACGTCCTATACCTTCGCCAGCTGACTCGAGCTAGTCCGCCTCCGCCGCCGTTCTACCTGCCATTGAACGTCACGCTCTATGTGTGTGTCATATCAAATGCCATCTCAGCTTTCCTGGCTCCGATCCAAGACTGTGACGAGGTCTTCAATTTCTGGGAGCCGACGCACTATCTAAACCACGGGTACGGCCTCCAAACGTGGGAGTATTCGCCAGTATACTCGATCCGCAGCTGGCTATACATCTCTCTTCATGGGGCTGTCGGAAAAATCGGCTCTTTTGCATTCAGCAAGAAGCCTGCCGAATTCTACTTCATCCGGTTCTGCCTTGGTATGATTTGCGCAGCTTGTCAAACGAGGCTGTATTCCGCCATTTCCCGAACTTTGAGCCCGAGGATTGGGCTGCTCTTCCTTATGATCGTTGCGTTCAGTCCAGGCATGTTCCATGCTTCGGCTGCTTTTCTTCCATCTAGCTTCACGATGTACGCGTCTATGCTGGGGCTTGCTGCTTTCCTGGATTGGAGAGGGGGACAAAAGACGGCACAGGGAATCATGTGGTTCGGTCTCGGTGCAATTGTCGGGTGGCCTTTTGCTGGAGCTTTGTTACTTCCACTTCTCGCAGAACAGGTCATCATAGGTTTCCTGTCCGGCAACACGGGCAAGGTCTTCTTCGACATTTTGAACGGTGCTCTCAGGTGCTTCGCAATACTGGTATGTTTGTTCCAGTCAGCTTTGTCGTCATACTAACACTTTCAGGCTGCGGAAATTGCGGTTGACTATGCCTTCATTCGCAAGATCACCATCGTCCCGTGGAATATCGTTGCATACAACGTGTTTGGAGGCGAGGGCCGAGGGCCGGACATCTTCGGCACAGAGCCCTGGACGTTCTACGTTCGGAATCTGCTGCTGAACTTCAACGTCTGGCTCGTCTTTGCAGTAGCTGCAGCTCCATTGCTAGTCCTGCAAGCCATCTTTCGCCCTCAAGCGACGAACAAAGAGACCCTGTTCCGGACTGTAACCCTACTTTCACCGTTTTATATGTGGTTTGGGATATTCACTCTTCAACCTCACAAGGAAGAGAGATTCATGTACCCCGCATATCCCTTCCTCGCGCTCAATGCGGCCATCGCCTTTCACATGATCCTCTCATACATTGGCTCCAGCAATCCCAAAGAGCTGATCGGACGAGTTCCTGCGAAGCTAAAGCTCGCAGCTGTGATGTCTGTGGTACTGCTTGCGATCAACAGCGGCCTTCTGAGAACTCTCGGTATGATTACTGCATACAATGCTCCATTGAAGGTTCTGCGGCCGCTGGAGCAAGAGATTGGTCACTCCGGTGACAATGTCTGCTTTGGCAAAGAATGGTATCGCTTTCCTTCATCCTTCTTTCTCCCGGATGGCATGCGAGCAAAGTTTATCCGGAGTGAATTCCGCGGTCTGCTCCCTGGCGATTTCCCCGACGCTCCAAGCTATTCCGCTGTTCTTGAAGGGGCCGCACAAATACCGAAAGGCATGAACGACCGCAACGACGAAGATGCTGGAAAATATGTATGTCTCATCTTTTAACAGTCCTGATGGTCTTGCTAATACTCCCAGACCGACATCTCCCAGTGCTCATTCCTCGTCGACTCATACTTTGCCGACCGCGAAGCAACAAATCTCGAGCCGAACTATATACAAGACGAAGCGGAGTGGGAGCAAATAACCTGCAAGTCATTCCTCGATGTCTCGCAAACAAACCTCCTGGGTCGCCTTATCTGGATTCCCGATCTGACGATCATTCCAGAGCGTTTCCGCAGAAAATGGGGCCATTACTGCCTCCTTCGGCGCCGCAGTGAGCCTCAAGAGCACACTTAGACTGGCTCTGCCATATAAACTTGTATATAGCAGCATCTCAATATATTCCCTTGGGATCCCGTACACCAATCGCAACCCCTCAAATGTTGATGTAGGTGATGCGCCACTTTACCAGAAGCGGCAAAAAGATCCCCTCTCGTACAACCAGCAGATCTATGCCGAGTCACTGATAAGCACCTCCCCCTCTCTTCCAAGCTTAGAATCTGTCCGTCTGGCCTGACCTGGTTCTCAACGCGGGGAAGCAACAGTTATCTGCTGTCTGATAAGGCCTGATCGCATCCGATTAACGGAAATGGTAATCTGATTGACGACCGCCTGCTGCAGAACGACGTACATACTTCAACATCCAGTTGCTTTAAGAATGGTTTCCCCGTTCTGTAACTACGCTGAGGGAATGATTCTATTCAAGCTCTTGTTTTCTAGAAAGTCGTCGAGATGATACCAGGAACGCTCTATCTCCCTCATTTACAACTCCAGGTTCATATCGGGACTCTTGCTGCCGCCTCCGCGGTGACAACACTCTGCATCTGGACCCTCGCTACAGTTCTCCGACGCTGGAATATTTCGAGGCAGTCGAGGTCTAAAACAGGGTCAGTGAGATATGGATCTCAGAAACCAACCAGAAGATATGGAGGTATGTGCCCTCCTCATGTTCCTTTCATCGGCCGGCAGATACAGATAGCTAACGAATAGCGAACAGAATGGACGCCGTCAGACTTCAAACGACCCCCGGCAGCACCATACCCAGATTGGGATGTACACACCTCAAAGCCGATCCCATACCGGCCGTTTCGATATGGGCCGTATGTTCCACCTCATCTCATCATCCAAGGGTTTACACTAACAGTGACTACTAGGAAATACTTCATAACAATGGGCCTGCGAAGCATGAAATGGGACGAGTGGATTGGTATGCTACCCATATGCCCTACTTCACATCCTATCCACCACCACCACCACATCCACATCCAACAGTCACTGACATGCCCCCCAGAACTCGACAACCACTACCTCCGCTACCACACCGACAAAGCGCGACGCATCGCCGAGCGAGGCGAGAAATGCTGCTACACCGCGCCGGAGGCATACCCTGCCGCAATCGAGCTCCTCGAGGAACTGTAAACCATCCCTTCCAAACAAAACCCACCCACCTCGACCGAAAACATACTAACAAAGTAATAGAGTCTCCTACCTCCCCCAACGCTACCCAACCCTCTTCAAACCCACCCCAACCGGAATCCACAACCTCCTCACAAACGAAACCTTCAACATAACCCAGCGCCCCCTCCCCGAAGACCCCATCACCACCTGCGCCCGGCTAATCCAAGACGACATAGCCCTAATGCTCGAAAAGCCAGACGGCGAATACTACCTCCTCTCCGGCGCAATCCTGCTAGCGGGCTTCTGGCGCCTCTCCGACAAATACGGCATGCGACTATCCGAAATCCACACCTCCGGCGACGTCCCCGGGTACAAAGAGAAACTCGAAAAGGGGATGATGAACTTCTTCCGCCGGCTTAAACCCGAGGACCCCGTTGTGCGGAATAATTACTTTATTCAGGTTGATGAGAGTCTGCCTTGGAGCTATAGTATTGGGTCTGAGGACTCGGAAGTTGTGAGTTGGAATACGGCGGAGAAGAATAAGGCGATTGAGAATCATTATTTCAGGTCTGAGAGGCAGAGTTTGCGGAGGCTGCCGCGGACCGGGGCGGTGGTTTTTACGATTCGGACGTATTTTGGGCCGATTACTAGTGTTGTGGAGGAGGAGTTTGTGCCTGGGCGGTTGGCGAGTGCGATTCGCTCGTGGGGGGAGGATGTTAGTCGGTATAAGGGGAGGGAGAGGTATGGGGATGTGTTGTTGGAGTATTTGGACGGGAAACATAGGGAGCAGGTGGAGGGGGGGTTGGATGTTGAAGGGGAGGAGGAGGTGAGGAGTTATCCTTTTTGAGGGTTCCTTAGACGGATAGAGGGGGATGGAGGGGGTTTCATGATTTTATGAATACAGGATTGTTATGAGAAGTCTACCTAGTTGATTGTATATATGGCCTTTTTTCGGAGATGATATCACTTAAATGTTATTCTTTCTGCTAACTATATCGTACAAAATGCTATTGGTAATTTCTCGTCCAACTCCAGAAACGATACCAAATTAATAAGTATCCTAAGTGCCATGAACCAACGCCAACATGCTCGGCATTCTTAACCTTCCCCTCAGCTACATCGGCTCCCTCCTTCTATTCGCATACGCCCACTCCCTCTCCTGCCGCCACTCACACTCATCCTTAAACTCACAAATGCGGCACTTCCAAGCCTCCATAACCTCCACCCCCCTCGGCGTCCGCTCGCCCCTCCACCAATTCATCTGATCATCAATATAACTCTGCAAGCTCGTCGGATCAAACAGGAACGAGCGATCTCCCAGCACCTTTGTCCGCAAGTCCGCGGTTGGTTTTGAGGAGATATACCGCGCTGTTAAGAGGGGGGAGAGAATCGTCGGATACTCTTCGAGCATTGAGGGCTGGAATTCAGAGGGGATGGAAGGCGCGCAGGAGGCTGTTTTTAGAGTTGGTGGGAGGAAGGTGGCTCGGAGTTGGGATTTCATGAGCGTCCAGAGACTGGTTAGGTTACTGTGGGCGAGGAGGACGGAGGTGGAGTCTTGGCTTGCGGTAGGGAGTTGTTCTGTTGAGTCTTCGGAGGATTGAGAGGATTGAGAGGAATGAGAAGCTTGGTGTCGGATTGCGTCTTCCGGGGTAGGAGCGTAATCAGGGTCATACTCCATCGATGAAAGAGCGTCGAAAAAGCGGTCGTTGAGGGAGCCGACTTCACAGATGAATGCGTCGGTAAAGTTCTTCTTCGGGTCGAGGCCGTATCGCGTGCAGAGCAGCTCGATTGTCACGTCGTCACTCGTTGCCATTCGGTTGAGCATGCGGTAGTAGAGCGACAGCTGCATCATGGTTGGTCGGAATGCGGAGCTTTTGACTGTCGGCGCTGAACCACTTCCCCTCGTCTTGACATCGGTTAGGTATATCCGAGGCAGATGCTGGATATCTGCAGACGACTGGCTGCTAACGGGATTCTCAGCAGTTTGAGGCTCCGCCTCATGTGTCGAGAGATCAGAAAGCCTCATCCCGCCATGCGAAGGAGACAGCAGGAAGTCCGACAGTGACATCTGGTACTCCGGCAGAACAGCCCTCGACGCAGCAATCTCCGCGTAGTGAGAAGCAGCCGACGCCTCGAGCCCCGAGTCCGGACACTCATACGAGAGCTGGTCAATAATCCCATTCACTAACTCCCCATCCACTAGGCCCCATATCTCAAACTCTCGCGTCATACCAAACTCCCGCAGTGTCCGCAGTCCTTGGATAACATTCCAGATCCGCAGCGCCAGCGCGTCCTCCTTCGTGGTAATCTCCACCGGCACGGTCGTGTAAACCTCATCCTCCAGCGTCTTATGTATATTGCTGCCCAATTTCATCGCAGCCGTCCTCCGTTTCCGCCCATGTTTCGTCAAGGTATACCAATACTGCACCTCACACCAAGCCGGTGAAATCAGATCCGTCACGGAGAAGGCCTTATTCGGGGGTCGTCGGAACCGTTCAACCGGTGATCTTGTATCGAGAACCGGGTTTTCTTTCGACTCGGCCTTCTTTGCAGCCTCGATGTTCGCTTGTTCACGCGCTATATCCCGCTCGCGTTGGCGCTCGCGGCCTTCGGTGGAATTGGGGTGCTCAACTAATCGCTGGTCAGGTCAGCGTTCCCCCAATCAATGCAGCAAGAATATCACGGGTGGAGGGTAGAGAAAATGAGGACATACCAGTCGTGGTCCTGCTATAGCCAGCTCCGTATTGCGTCTTATTTGCTGCACGCAGGTCAAACCTCTTAACCTGCCACCAAGGCTTCTCCCGCCCCAGCACCCGAGGGACGCGACTCGATGCATCATCAATAATGTCCTCAATATCTGTAACCGCGTGTTTCCCTTGTATCGCCGCTGTGGGGGGCGGTACAGGTGTAATTGCCGCTGCTGGTGCTGTGACGGTCAGTGGCGCGGTGACCGGCGCAGTCGCGTCAACTTTGGCAAGTAACTCGTTCAGCAGCTCGGCTTCATCGGCGCTGAAATCGGATCCGTAGTCGCTGCTCAGAGCTTCGTTTTCGTCGGATATGGGGGGGTTAGGCTCAGGTTGTGGTGGTGGACATGACATGCCTAGCGGAGAAAAGTTAGGTGGAATTGGAGATTTGCGGGGGCAAGGAGTTGCAGGTTGCTGGAGCTGGGATAAGGTCCAGCCGGATGGACGTCATCTTTAGGTGGACTTACTGGCTAGATTTGTTCTGCGCAATTTCCATGCTTTGAGAATAGATCTGAGGTGAGACTCGAGAGGTAGTAGCTATGAATCTAGAGTTGGAGGTTTTGACGTCGTTGAACTCTACATTGAGGCTCGTGACGGTGTTTGGGGTAATCGCGAATCACAGCGAGGCCATCACCAATCATTCCTAAAGCATCTACTTGCATTTTACTGCAGCCATAACTATTTCAAAAAGATATGAGCCGTGGGTGCAATCATGAAGTTTCAACTGAGTTTTAGAGCGTATATTTATTGCAACCCCATGACGCGCGCCTCGCTTTCGAGGTAACGGCTAAGTGCAGAATGCACCATGTATGTATAGGAGATTTTGAGATCATAACTACGAGTACACATACTACCGTACCTAGAGTAGAGAAGCCGAGGGCTGCATCTTCACTGTCGTAACTCTGTCCTGTACGGCATACTGTTTGAGTCAAAAAAAGTAAAAAACCGATTTGCCTGCCCTCAAGCACAGTACACATACAACATACACCTGCGCAGTAGTCCATGCATAAAACCAAGGTCAATCCAGACCCGCCTAGCCTCAGGCCCGGGATCTAACAACACCACCTCCTCAAAGTCACCACCGAATTGGCCCCCTATCGCGCCATCAATCCTCCCGGCATCGCCATCCAATCCAAGCCCGCCAGTCCATTCCATTCCAGTTCCAGTCTAAAATGGCATCCCCAGCGCCATCCTCAGCGCCATCCAAGCCCATCACCCCAGCACAAGCGCAAGCCCTCACCTTTTACGACATCTCCATGCGCCCACCGCTAGCCTCAACCAGCAGCGCCCCCAACCCCTGGAAATCCCGCCTCGCACTAAACTACAAGCAAATAAACTACAAAACAACATGGGTTCCGCTCCCGGATATCAAAATTGTTCGAAAGGGACTAGATGTGCCCTCCTGCCGGCGATTCAGCGACGGCGGGGAATTCCACACACTTCCTATCCTCGTTGATCCGAATACAGGTGAGAAACTCGGCGATTCGTTTGATATTGCGGTTTATCTCCAGGAGCGGTATCACTCTTCTGGAAGTGGGGAGGATCTCTTTCCACGCCTCAAACTCGATTTCGGGTTTGACTATGACCGCGCCCTTATTGCGCCGTTGTCTGAGCAGAAGGGAGAGGGAAGGGACGAGTTATATACCGAGTATATACAGTTCAACCAGCACGTCGACGCGGCGTTCAGCGCACACGTCCTACTTATGCTTCCTGGCCTGCCGTTCCCGGATCCCTCGGCGGCGGAAACGCAAGCGGAGTTTGTAAGGCGCGCGGGTGTATCTTGCTGGGATGATTTCATTGTGTCTGAGTCGGAGAGGCAGAAACTCTTGGGTTCGTTGGAGGGCGTGCTTGGGGATCTGGCGAGGTTGTTTGAGAGGCATACGTCGGGCCCGTTTTTATTGGGCAACAGGGTCTCGTATGCGGATTTTATTGTCGGGGCTTGGTTGAGGATGATGAGTGTTACTTTGCCCGGGAGTGAGTGGGAGATGGTTAGAGGTTGGCATGGGGGTGTGTTTGGGGGGTTGTTTGATGGGTTGGGGGTGTATATGGAGGTGAGGTAGCTTTGGCATGGCTGGAGCTCTTTGCTCTACTCTCGGTTGTCGCTACACAAGAACGATGTACAGTAGGTAAGGAATCCATACCAGTCTTCCTTTCCAGAAGGTTGATTATCCTGTAGACATGGTCTATCTATCCAAATTCAAAGCCGCAGTTGCAAACATGCATCTAGTCTAGTCTATACTTAATCCAATACCCAGAGCCCTTGTAACCAGAGGGCCAGCCGAATGCAGAAATGCACGAAACGGCCACCAGCAACCACCACATCTAAGCTTTGATAGCAACCTTCTCCCCACCCGCAGCCCGCCCCCCAACCTCAACCTTCACCTCCTTCCCCACAACCGAGCTCGCAACCGCACCAGCGGCACTCTCCATCTCAGCCTCAACCTCCCTCGCAGCCCTTTGATTCAACCAAGACAAATAAGTCTGCCAGCCAACCGCAATCACGCCCGAAAACACATTCCTGAACTGCGGCGGCACATACAGGAAGCTGATCGCCGTGACAGCGGGCCAGAATTTCGCGCTGTTGACGATACTCTGCGGTAGCGCGACCTTTAAACGCTCGTATGTTTCGAAGAGCGACGCGCCGGAGAGGATAGAGTGCACGGAGAAGAAATAGGTGTTAAACACCGGTGTGAAGACGGTTTGTTGGACGACAACTTTTGTGAGGATTGAGAGGGGGGTCGAGGCGAAGTTGAAGTTGCGGTGGAGGAACATGAACCTGGTGGTTGTTAGTGTTTGCTGGTTTGGATTGGATGCGTTGGCGGGGATAGGGAGAGCAAGTACCAGTTATAAGAAGGAATACTTGAGCCAATACCGACTGTTAGATGTCGGAGGGTTCGGTACGGGTCATATCCTCCTCCTCCTTCTTCTTCTTCTGTTTCTACCTCTCCGTCTTTATCTTCTTTGCCAGGACCATCCTGCTGTACACCCCGCTTCTCCGCCGGGAAAAAGTACTGCGCACTTAAATCCCCGCAAAGATATATCACCAGCGAACTGACCAGCTGCGTCGTATACGGCCTCTGCTCCTGATACCGAGAGTAACTCCGGCCGAACTTCCCTAGCGGGCCAGCGGAGATGCGTTCGCGGAGGGATAGCGATTGCGGTACTGAGCGCGCGGGGACTGAGGGGGCCGTTGAGGCCGCTGAGGCCGCTGGGGCTCCGGCCGGTGTCGGTGTCGGTGACGAAGTAGATTGTGCGTGAGAATGTGAGGGTTGTTGCGCGGAGGGTGACGTCGGTGGTTCGGGCTTGGAGGCCCCGTCTGGTTTTATAGGCGCGGAGTCGGGTTTTGTGGAATGCGATTCGTATCGTCGGGATCGGTGTCGCGGGGTGTGTGAGGACGATGGTCTAGAGGGGACGAGGGTTGTGCGGCGGAGGAGGAATGTTGGTCTCATTTCGAGGAGAGGTTCCGTGTGACAGAACGTAGAGTTGCTTTTATTGTTCGGCTGTCGATGTCATTCAGTGTTTTGAGAAGTTCGAGGCTGATTGCGGAGAAGCGAGTGTGAGTCTTCTATAGAAGCGATCGGGTAGAGCGACAGCGTGGGTTGAGCGGAGATTTTGAGTATAAGTCGACAGCGCGAAGGAAAGGACTGCGAGGGGTATATTCTATAAACGAAGAAAGGAAATCTATAACAGGAACAAAAGATCTGGAGAAATTAGAGATTGGAGACAGCGATGGCGACAGAGATGAGAACGGATATCGGCTCAGGCACAAAATAAGTAATGCCGAGGTCGGCGATAACTTCCAATCGGAGCATATCAGCACCGAGTAAGGGAGGAGTTTTTATGCGCCAGCTCCTTCCAACTCCATCTAATCGTAGGATCTTGAGATAGGAAACTCATTCCTACGAAGACTATTTGACCGCTTGGTACTGATGTTTTCAAATGAATTATTTGATTAATATATAACTAAAGCAAAACTCCGCCGTCTATATGCATAATCATGCAGGGTATATCAACAACATGCCAACCAAAAAAAAACCACTTATCCATCACTCGCATCGCACATCACACATTAACAGACAGGTGCGGAAGTATGTGGGTAGATACTAAAAATTATATACCAGATGATATAGGGTATAACGGGGAAGAAAGGGCGACATCATCTCCCTCTATTTTTTGTTGGTAAACGACTCGCGGGTGTTGACACGGTCGATATCGTACGGGTTGCCCTCATACAGCGACTTGTGCGACCGGTACGTGGCGACGGAGCGAGCAGAGGCCCTGCTTCGGGTCTGTCTCATTGAGGGGAGCTCTTCAACAGCGGAATCGGCTTCAGAACTCACGTCCTCGTCCCCAAGATCCGGAGCAGGCGCTTCGGTGCGGTCGAACTTCTCGGGCTCTTCACCCTCAAGCTCCTTCTCGGCTTCGGCTTCAGCCGTGGGGCTGGGCTTGGACTGCTGCATCATGCGGCGCATGAAGGCGTCGGACTGCGCGGCGTACTTGCAGCGGAGACGGATCGTGCTGCCGTACTTGTAGAAGAGGAAGGGGAAGGGAACGCAAGCGAGAGCGAGGAAGGCGGGGATCGAGGATGCCCAGTGGATGCCGAGATCGTTATACATGTAGGAGGTGAAGAGGGGGAAGACGGCGCCGAAGACGGAACGCAGGACCGAGTTGGCGGCGAGGACGGACGCAGCGAAGATGGTGTAGGTGTCGATGAGGTAGCTCATGATGGTGAGGAAAACAAGGACCATGCCGAAGCCGAAGGGAACACCCGCGGCGATGCAGGCCATCCAGTGGACGGAAGGGTAGTTGGTCCATGCGAACCAGAACAGGCCTATGGGAATTGCGACGGAGGCGAGCATGCAAGGGGGCAGGCGGGCCTCCGGGGGAGCAAATCCGTCGTGCGCATCCTGAGCACGTATATACCGCTTGTTATCCCAGATACTGTATGCAACAGCGAAGATCATGCCAACCATGATTCCGAGGAAGGGAAGCGCGCCGACACCCTGGTTCCAGCCACGAGTACCCTGGAAAACGATCGGATAGGCGGCGAAAAGCATGTACAGGGTTCCGTAAACGATGGCCATGTACAGAGACATCAGAAGCACAATGGGCTCTCGGAAGAGCAGAACCCAAGGTCGAGACAAGGCGGTCTTGAAAGCTTCCTTCAATGAAGGAGTTCCCTGATCAATGTCCATCTTGCTCTGGTATACCTTGCCGCTCAGTTTGGAGAGTCTTTGGGCGCGACGGCGGAGAAGGACTGGTGCGTATGTTTCCGGCATAAGGAAAGTTCCAGCGATCCAAAGAGCACCTGAGAAAGCGCCCAGGAAACCCATAACCCATCTCCAACCTGCGTTCATTCCGAGGAATCCACCGATGATAGGACCAAGGACGGGACCTATAACAAGCGGTATTAGTCGCAATTCATGACCATTTGAACGATACATGGAACATACCTAAGAAAGGAGCTGAAGCAAACAGACTCATAGCAACACCACGCTGTCTAGCAGGGAACATGTCGGCAATAACACCGCCGGCGTTCGTAAGAGGCGAAGAACCGAATGAACCGGCGAAGAATCGCAAGATGATAAGGGTCCACGAGTTCTTCGCGCCGGCGCATCCACAGTTAAAAGCTGTGAAAGCAAGATAACTGACGAAGAAGATATACTGGCGACCGAACAGCTCACTAAAAGGAGCCCAGAGGAGAGGACCGATAGCGAAACCAAGCACGAAGAGAGAGACACCGAGAGTTGCAACTTCTTGCCCAATACCAAACTCGGCTTCGATTTCCGCAACACCACCCGTATAAGCAGACGAAACCATTGCGACGGCCAGGGTCGCAATCGCAGCAACCAGCGTGATGAACCATTTCAAGGTCTCGGAAAACTCCATGGGGTTGCGCGGGTCGTTGGGGATCCAGACGACGGCGTAGGGGTCTTCTGGTGTTCCGGATCCAGCATACTTGTGGTCGATGACTTCTTGCGTCACAACGCCTTGGTCGAAGATCAAGCGGAAGAAAGGGACCTTGTGTGATTCGGGGCCCTCGATGGGCGAGGTCCCATCTGTTTCATAGTCTTTGGCCATGACGAGATGTTTAGGAATCGCTCAGTAGCGTCCAAGTCGGGGGGGCGAAGGATGAATAAAAGCTGTGGGTGGATGGCGCTATGGCTGGGTATAGTCCGTGAGGGGAAAGAGGAGAGCCGAAGTTGTATAGCCGAATGCAGCAAATAGTCTATTGTCCGTACAATATCCCCAGAATGTACAGAGCAGTATGAGTTAGTCGTAAAAGACAAGAAGAAGAATATCCTCAGGTTAATCTGCGCCCATCTAGGGACAGCAGAGCCTATAAATAAAGGCAGAGAGAAAAAGTCTTCTGACTTCATAATTATGGAACCAGAATCTTGACTCGAGTAGCCTCGGATCTGCGACGGTCTTAGGCACAGATCGCGCGCACTAGCCTGCCAAAGAGGGTCAGCCATCCGATATCCAGCATTAAACGCGCCCTATGCACTGAGCAGAATCATTATTTCCGGTCTTGATGGCAAAGTCGGGTTCAACCGAGAGCGCCTCCCCACCGCCGGAAACGACCATCCATGGGCTGCGCCGCTGACATCGTTCGTTGATTTGTCGATGGCTGAATGATGCATCCATAACGCTGTCACGAACGGTCTTGAAGTTTCTGACTGTGTCATAGAATTCATACGAGTTCCAGATTGCATAGCTGTTCATAACCCTAGACCGCACCCTCTCTCTCCTATCTCTCTCAGCTCCGTATGCTCTCCCTACCACAACATACGATGTAGAGCCAAGCCTCAGTGACAATATAAATTTGATTTCAAAGCCAGGCCCGGAGTTTACTGTTTTCTTCATTGGTCTGCAATTTAGAGAAATATACGAGGAAGCCGAGAGCTGAGATCGCAGATCGGCTCAGACGGCATGCCTTCCCCCCGGGCTAGGTGGGAGTCACACCCGGAGGGTCGGCCATGCTTCCACCGCGTGGCTCTGACTTATCACCGCCGGCTGTTTTCTCATGCATGGAGTTAGGAGTTTATCAATAATCATACATGTCTTAGGGTTTTATGCCCATGCAGTGTTGTACTGTTATCCTCGACTGTCCGTGCTGACCCGATTACTCTCGTTTAACTTTCCAAGGTGGAGGAGTGTTTCGTCAGACCTACAATCATGTACGTATACGCAACAGACACTGTACCTAGACTAATACCTAGTCCTTCCAAGAAATCTTCAGAGAAGAGCACCAAACGAAGGCAGAACTTCGGACTCAAAATCAACCCCTGACCAAGGCCCCCTTATCCGATCGGTAGACAGATGGCAGTGGGCCCAGCAGCAGAGACTTAGCAAACGGCATCCCCGTTGGCCCACAGTCTTGTATTCTAGAACAGCCATGGCAGGCATAAACCAGAGTTCATAATCAGAATTATGCTCGGCATACTCAGAGATGCCGAGGTTGTTGACGTATCGATTTTTCCTGGTGGTGGCGACCGTTGCCTGTGGCTTACTGTTCTCGCAAGTAATCTTGATTAATGCCATTATTACTATCAGATCAGATCAGCAACGTCTGTGCTTCAGTCTGCGTTTGCCATTTTGCAAGCATGATGTTAGATTTGAGGACAGGTTCAGGCCGGCCATTGATCTGCTCCTTAATCCTTATCCTCAGCCTCGGCGAGCCGCGCTGGACTAACGTCGACTCCGTAGTCCGTACTATAACTAGAGGATCCACACCCATACGTACCTCCTAACTACAAAACATAGCTTCAGGCTCCTTCATAAGCAGTGATATCGTTTAGATGAAACGCGCATTCATCACCATGTCTCCCCGCCCCGGGGTTAAAACCCGAGATTGCTCTGGATAGGCATCAACTATCTGCAAGATCATTACCTATTCACCGACCGAGACAAGTGGCCGAGATGATATATATATCTGGCCCGCAAGCACGACACTATATGCTCAAGGCTGCGAAACCAAAGTAGATATCTTTCTAAATGAGCCCAGAAACCTTCAGTCAACCCGGGATCCATGCTTAATGCTCCATATGTACTCAACGAGCCCGCAGTTCAGAAGCAGGGTAGGATTATCTCGCCTGCTGCAGTGTTCCTTGCGCGCCAATTTCTCCTCGTCGACACCAACATCCAGAACTCAACGGCAGACATTCAACCCCTTCGATTTCAGACAGAGCATTTCGACTATGATTTTCTATATATTTCAACCCAGGATCAAGACGTAGAGATCTATCATGCCATTCCGACCGCTATTTTTCGCCTTGAGCACGCGGACGGGCGACGGGTGACGGGATACCCTCGCTGCGCAATCCCGATATCTTGCACTCAGTCACAATCCACAGAAACTCTTCAACTAAAGGTCATATTACTACATCTACCTAGGAGTAGAAATCCCAGCGAACTCTTTTTTTTTTGACGCGGAACTTAACTACATCTACAAAGGTACCCAAGGGTACTCGGGACTGAAAGCCTCAGGCCCAATTCCTTCGGCCACAATCAGGCCATGCACTCGTCTATGAGTCATTCGTTTTTCTAGTCCCTGTGAAACGCTATTTCATTGACTATAGAATCGGTAATAATAAAGTGTCTCGGGATTTGAGTGACAGATACCCTTGATAACTAGGTGTAGTGAGCCCCGGTCGCGGTCGCATTTACTGTCTCGGGTCAGGAGCCGCTTTGTTGCGAACAAGGGACCTTGGACTTGGAGGGTTGTTTCGAACGGACAATGCGCTTTGTCCAAGGCAGAAATCAGGTTTGAAAGACGCGGAACGAGAGGGGTGACGCGTAGGACGTCATGCAAGGCTGGCTGGCGTGAGCGGAGTCAAGTCGCGACCGTAGGTAAACAGCCCGACCGACGCGCTCAAGGAGAAGTCTACAGCTACAGGAAACAATGACAGTAGCACTGGATTGATTGTCATAGATACTGAATTTGTCTATGCCATCCGGTGGCATCTCAAGACACCATTCGAGGATAAGATTCCTTAATGTACATAGTATTCGAATGCACCCATGATGTATCCGTCCAGCCGCTGGATGAGGGCAGCCTACTAGTTATCGAGAAAAACAAGAAACCCATTGCCGAACCCGTTGATATTGTGAAAAAGAGCAAAACCCGTCATGTATCGCCAGTCATGAAAAAGAGAAATAAGAAAACCCCATTATCGCCATCCCAGATGTGAACCAACCACGAAAGAAAGCACTTAAGAGCGCTCACCGCGGAGACGGCGGGCGAGCTGGATGTCCTTGGACTGGATGGTGACACGCTTGGCGTGGATGGCGCACAGGTTGGTGTCCTCGAAGAGGGAGACGAGGTAGGCCTCAACGGACTCCTGGAGAGCACCGATGGCGGAGGACTGGAAGCGGAGGTCGGACTTGAAGTCCTGGGCGATTTCACGGACGAGACGCTGGAAGGGGAGCTTGCGGATCAGGAGCTCGGTGGACTTCTGGTAACGACGGATCTCACGGAGAGCGACGGTACCTTAGATGACGTTAGACAGGAATGAGAGGACAATGAGGTTCGAGTGAACTTACCAGGCTTGTAGCGGTGAGGCTTCTTGACACCTCCGGTGGAGGGAGCGGCCTTGCGGGCAGCCTTGGAAGCGAGCTGCTTACGGGGAGCCTTGCCACCAGTGGACTTACCTGTTGCAGTGTTAGCGTGAGGCTATCCAAAAGAGCGCGACAGCGACACGGTCGCGTCACAAGAGGAACGGCAGTGAGGAGAGGACTTACGGGCAGTCTGCTTGGTACGAGCCATTGTAGATGATAAGGTTTGATGAGAAAAGTGGAGTTTTGGATGAAAAAGTGTCGATGTTGATGAAAGTCGATGGCTGAAATAGGTTGTCGACTGGAAAGGATAGATAGATGAAAGAAGGATGGAGGGGGCGGGTGGGGGAAGGTATTTGTAGTAAGCGAAAGGCGGGTGGTGATCTGGGTGGTTTGCCTACCAAGCTGGGTGGCCCTAGCGCGCTTTCCTTTGATCAGAAAAAGTGTTCGGAAACCAGCACACCATAAGCCGTGATTTCGCGGCCCCGTTTTTGCTGCCAGAATCAAATGCCCTTGCGGGCCAGGGCGGTGGCCACCGGCAGTTGCCCCCTGCGCTAAGCGAGAGCCTTTCCGGGGAGCCAATAGAATCACAGGATCACGAAATCTAGAATGCCTCCCTGACACACTCTGATCCCAACCTCAACGGTGGTATCTTGCTCGATCAGAAAAATGCCTGTAGCTTCTCCAGTACGTAGTGAATGACTTTCCCCTCACTGAATGCCGATCCCTGTCCAGACGCGTTGTCGTGTCCAGATCAGAGCATCCCCAGCAAGATCAACTGCGTCACGGTCACGTTACCCGTCCCTTAGGCCTTCCGCATGATCACACATTCTGATTGGTCGATCAACAACGGCCGCGAGTGATTCCAGCTCGCTCCCCACGCGCTTCCCTCCTCTATACAAATATTCTCCCGTCCCATGGAAGCTCATCCGCCTTTCCTTATCCCATCAATCTCTCGCCGTCCACTCGACACTTAATTTATCTCCACCTCCTCAACTTTAAGCTTATCCCCCCTCACACTCTATCAACATGTCTGGACGTAAGTCTTCCTCTATGAGCTTGTCCATCTCTGCTCTCGATCATTCACTGACGCGTCTCTTCTACAGGCGGAAAAGGTGGCAAGGGTCTCGGAAAGGGCGGTGCCAAGCGTCACCGCAAGATTCTTCGTGACAACATCCAGGGTATCACCAAGCCCGCTATCCGCCGTCTCGCTCGCCGTGGTGGTGTCAAGCGTATCTCCGCCATGATCTACGAGGAAACCCGCGGTGTCCTCAAGACTTTCCTCGAGGGTGTCATCCGTGATGCCGTCACCTACACTGAGCACGCCAAGCGCAAGACCGTCACCTCCCTCGACGTCGTCTACGCCCTCAAGCGTCAAGGCCGTGAGTTTCTCTTGTCCTCGTTCTTCTCAACCTCATCTAACATCCCTCTCCTAGGTACCCTCTACGGTTTCGGTGGTTAAGCGTGTTCTTTCTGCATTGTTTTCGTTTATACCATCCTGCGCGGGCGGCGCGTCAGTTGTCCTCCGCAGCAGTGACGCGACGGTTTGCTTTTTCGGGTTGGTTCATGGTATGACTGGGACGTTGGGGTGTTCTTGATCTTTTCTTACACAAGTGTCATGGGTCTCTGGGTTTGCTTTACGTACTTTTTATCTATTTTCATACACGTCCACTACTGGTCTGCTACCTAGTGTTCGTCTTTGATTTTCTGTATCATAACAGCCTTCATGCTCCCGGCTGGCGCCATGGGCTAAATATGATCGCGCTGCATGAGGCGCGATCCTATGAATACAAACGATCAAAAAATCATCGTCTTCCTCTGTAGTTTCTCTTCCCTTCCTTCGGTCGGCTCTGCTGTCTTTGCTATATCGTTTTTAACTGGTAGTCTCGACTTGCTGTCTGCTTTACGTCTTACTGTAGCATGACTGCCCTGGTCGGTCACGTATACTTCGTCTCGCCATGACTCTCGGCGCTCTTCCTGTGTAGTGTTGGTCTTTGCTCTCGGTTGTGCTTTTTCGTTTGCGTCATGGCATGCGTGCCAGCAGTTGCTCGTAGTATACCCGCGCTCGCTGCTGTGTCTTCATGCTTGATCTCTACTTGTGTCGACGTAGAATGGCATCTAGCTATGTGCGATTGTGTTCTTCTTGGTCGGTTAAACCATGTAGTTGGCTTTCAGTGTCATATTTGTTATTTTGTTGGAATCATGTTGGTTGTGGTCAGAATGTAGTGTAGTAGTTTTATGTTGTACTACATGACAATATATATAATGAAGCACAAGAGTAACGAGTTTTCATGCTTTAGCAAAACGCGTACAGATGTCGCGTCAGTTATAGATATACACGATCCAGAGTTGAAATTGAAGACCCAGAGAGTCCAAACATCGAGTGTACGACCGTGATCATGGATATAACATCGACAGCATCTCTTCGAATGTGTAGCCCCAGGCAGAAAAAGCACCAAAAGAGGTAACCGCTAGCTGGGCTGCAATCCAAGCGCCAAGACACCAAATTTGGAAGCCACGCGCAGCCGCCCGCCGGGAATTGGAACGCGAAGATGCTTTCCTGCGCACTGCATACTCAAGCCACCATACCTCGAATGATATGGCATCAGGAGCAGTCCAGGGATGGAGCTGGCAAGATTTCCAACCATGGATCCAGCAATGACTGGGCATCCGGCGGCATTCGACGCGCTGGGACCTACGACGCCATACGCGACGAGCCATGACGTCGCCAGTGCTAGATAAACACCAAGCGACAGAAGTCTGGTCTGCCTCCGACACCACGATCTCGACAAGCAGAGGGCAATGATGACAATGACCAGGAAAGACGGACGTCCAGAGCATGCAATGGGGACATCCAAGACCAATCACACCAAACTGCCTCCGATAGCAAGATGAGATATCCCGAAGGAGATTCGTAAGTGCTCCTCTACCTCAAGATCGAACTCTGACACTATGTTGACACATGGAAGGATCAACACCGAACCATATTTCTTCCAAGATGATACGTGAACGAATCCCGGATCGACCAATTCATCCGCAAGAACATACACAAAGCCACACACACAGACCCAACGAGTCGCCCAGAACCCAATGACAAATCGACTGGCAACGAAACACTAGACGAACTATGACCCCCGTACAACCAGATATGTGACAAACGCGTCCATAGCAGGATTACATCGAGCACAGGAAACAGAACGTGCGGAACACCAACCTCAGCACAGCGGCCCTTAACAGCACAGCGGTTATAGAAAGTGGATAGAGTTGCTCAAGAATCGGCTGTACACCTAAGCTGTCATATACTGCTAAGGTAACCAACGTAATTTAGTTGAGGACCCTTTACATGAACTCGGTCCGAAACGGCTCCCCGACGACCGCGCTCGTCCCCATCCAGGCGCCGGAGGCATGGATCGCTAGCAGGGTCGCTTATCTCATACGTTGCAGTAAACCGCTTTTCGAATCGAGAATAAACCGGCTCCCACTGCGGATGGCGGCGGAAGGACTTACCCGTCCAAAGCTTTACTGTGTACGATGTATACGAGGTGCTGGTATCAAGACCTGAGAACCTTCGCTGGTCAAATAATGCCTGACCAATACCCTGTGCCGACTCATAGTTCAAGAGGGGCCGTATGGGGTGTTTAAGATCCGTAAGCCCTAGCTCAAAGTGGATCGACAGGCTATTGAGACATCTGAAGCCTGTTGCTAATTTTCGAAGAACGTCGTCGGGCTGAAAAACTCATTACTTAGCGGTGCGTATCGCAGAATAGAAGGCCGGGTTCCCTACCAATATATCCTCACCACGCTGGATATCCACCGCCAAGGAGCGCAGTCTCGGACATCTTTCATCGAGATAGTCTAATTCTTGTGCCGTGAAGACTCTTCGCTGAATCCCCTTGCCTGTCGGCTCATCCTCGTGCAAAAAGAGGGTTTCCATATCCATATGATGACCAATTGCGTCGACGGAGCATATGTAACCTTTCAACTCCAATGTGGTCAGAGTATCAAAGGACATCAGAAAACGCTCAAGCTCTCTGTGATCCGGTTTTCCTTCGCCCGCATAGGCAAAGACCCTGAGGGTCTTCAGAGACGTAGAATACCCAGCAAAGTGGCCTAATAGCTTGGACGTTGCTTGCGGACCGATAGCCAATGTCAACAAATTTGACCACTGAAACCTATCGCGCCAGTGCATCCATTCATCATCATCCATTCGATAGCCATCCAGAGCAAGCTCCTCGAGAGCCGGGAACTCCTCCTCGCCCGTCAATCGGAATGATCCCATCCAAGTAGACCGAAGGAGGCCGCCCATGACACAACCCCCGTACGGTCTATTTACCCTGAGCGAGAACGAGCGAAGATTCGAGCAATTGAACAGTAGCCTTTGAACCTCGAGAATCTCCGGGCGCGATCCATCGTTTGGACAGACTGGACTGGCAGAGATACGCAAACCCCTAACGAAAGGTAGCGGTCCGTCTATTGACAAACAATCTCCACCAGTCAAGTCCAGGATAAGCTCTGGTCCTGCCTTGTGAGCTCCAATGGCACGGATCATCTCGTCCGTTTGAAATCCGGAGACTCCCAGGTTGACTTTGCGAAGGTTGGGCAAGCGATCAATCAGCCCAAGCAAGCAGTCGCGCTCTTGAAGTCGTTGAATAAAACGCCAATCTAACACTACCGGTAAAAGCTCACGTTGAACCCGCAAGAGGTTCAGTTCCTGCACAAACCCCCTAATACTATCGTTCTTATCATCCTCGAGCCGAGACAGTAGGTTCCAATGGCCCCTAGTGAGGTCTGGCTCTTGCTTCTCGTGCTTGAGAAAGACGTATGTAGTCTTAGTCAACGATATTGATCGGTACAAAAGGGGCGTTGCCAGAAAGTTGAACGACTTGGAGACCAAGCAGATATTGCGCAAGTCTTCTCGGGCCACATTCTCAAAAACAATTCTCCATTCATCGAGGCCGACTGTTGATCCTGCCATGTCTTCAGCCAGAGAGTTTTGTTAACCGCAAGGCAGAGGATGGAGGGTCTGAGCAGCTGCCTGCGGATGATGACGCGGTCGATATCTACAGATGCCTAAACTACGCTAAATCACCACGTGAATTGGTATCAGCCTTACTACCATGGGTGTCCCTTCACCGGTTGCAATGACGGAGTATCTTGACAGCCATTATTTTTCGTTGTTCCGCCAGCCTGTGGTCCCCATCAGTGTAGGAGGGGCCTAGAAAGTCGCGCAGCTCCTGCTCCGAAACACGAGCTTCCGCAGCCTGTAAAGCTGTCGCAAACTGACCGTATGCCAGCTGCGTGTCAATCGCTGCACCCTTCTGAATGAGCATAGCAGCCGTTGCGAGAATGCTTCCACATTTACCCCACTCACGAAGTTCGATGACATCCAATCCGGGCTCGGACGGCGAGACTGGCAAAAGAAGCCGTTCCGTTTTAGCCTGCTTGAATCAGCACCGGCGGCTTCGATGGTATTAGAGAGGCGTGGCAATGCATCGTAGGCGAATGCTGCAATCCCCATTCTGTTGGCGGCTTGCTATAGGCTGCCGGGGCTTACATGCTTGTTACTGAGTCACCAGTAGGATGTACCTGAGGAATACAGAAAAAGAAAGCATCTTAGGGCAGTTGCATGACTAGAGGTTTGTTAGACTGGCGATCTCGCAAGAAATTTGTCGTCCAAGCCAGATAGACTAAGCGTTGCTCTGCCCCAAAGCTTCAGTACATCGCGAACCGTCTTCGTCTGTAGCTCCGGAAAGAGCGCATTCACGTTCACAGCCTCTCCATCAATCAAATCAAGCTCGCCATCGAGCAACATAACCCCCGTGGCAGCCAAGATTGGCACAATAAAGTCTTCTGACCCGGCTGGCAAGGTCTCCTTATGAATCGGAAGCATTGTCCGCTCCCCAGCAAGGAGCGTCTCCCTCTTTTCATAGTGTTTTTCGAACTCCACTCCCTTGATCTCCTCCGCAAGACGCACCTGCTCCGCAATCGAAGACCGGTCTCCAATAAGATAGTACTTCTTCTCCCATCGTGGCAGGGATAACAAAGCAGCGACATAACGGGCGACATCGCTCGTGTGGGTTTGAGCCACAGGAGTCGTGCCGTCGCCTGGAATGACAGCATAGTTATTCTGTAGATCGATCCACATCGGCGCGGCGACAGTCAAGGGCGTTGGGACCCGCGGTGCGACAAGGTAATCGAGAAATTGACCTGTCGAAAATAGCGTGTACTCGAGGCTTGTGTGCTCAAGGCGCTCTCTGGCCTTGATTTTCCACTCATATGCAGGTAGTGCGGCCATATGCCTGAGCGCAACCGGAGTTAGCTTCAGCTCCTCCGATTACCGTGCAGGAAAAGGGGGTCTTGCAACGTACTTCTCCTTATAATCAATACCCAGCTCACTCGGCATGAACCTTCTTGTCGCTGCCGACTGTTCAGCGGCCTCAAGGAGATTCATCTGCGCCTCCCCGCCGCCGTCCTCCATCTTGAGGGCCGAGATCACTGTGTGAATCTCGTTGGCTTTCAAGATCGCCTTGATTTCTTCAATCCTGTCATAGTCGACAGCCAGGTACCGCGAATCACCTTGCCTTGCGGTACGGCTGAGGATGAATACTTCGTCTTGCCCGCGAGCTTCGATTGCAGCGACAATGGCGCTTCCAACGCCCTGCGAGCCACCGGCAACTGCAACTTTGACCATATTCGTCTTAGTTTCTCTGAGAGAAGGCGAGACTTCTTTGTTATGCCTGACAATGGCAAACAGTGCGGCCGATAGAAGGGTATTTATGGCATTTTCTCTGGAGACAATACATACTTCGGAATTAGCTCTGCCGACGGAGCGGGAGCGGATGGTGCAGAGACCGGGGAATTGTTCGGATTCCAGCTCCTCCGCAATCCGGGGCGAGATGTGGGGGCCGAGCACTCAACTCAGACTCCAAAGAGCTGTATTAGGGCTGTTGTAGCTGCAGCCAGAGCAGTCCACTTCAGAGACAGACATGGTTATCTCAACCTGAAACAGAACCTGCACTGCTGCATCGATTAATCCACTCAGAACCACACGACAAGCGGTAGCCAGCGGATTTCTCTCATTAGCGGCACCCCTCGCTGGAGCCAGGCCCTGTATGTGTCCAGAGTTTCATAGTCATACTGTATGATAGAAAATGGGGTCCGGTGGACGAATACGCCATGTCATCATATAGGTGGTCGATTCAAAGAAAGAGCGATCGATGTTGATCTGCTGGGGAAGGAGGGTTGAAGCCACAGTGACACACAGACTCCCATCCTGCAGTGCAAATACGAACTGCTGGCAATACCGAGATGTTCATTCGCCAACGCTCGATTCTTGGCCTTTTCCCGGGAGCGCCCAGGTCAAGCTATCGGCCATTCAGGCGCCTACATCAGACCTAAGGGCCTTGGCTAGCCCTATTCCAAGAGGCTCAAGTTGACCAAAAAAAAGTCGGGCACGAGGTCTGCTAAAGACAGGAGGAATGTTTAAGATGGGGGACCTCCTGCAGATAGGGGTCCTAGACTCGTTCTTCGCAGATTTCGCGTTCAGAGACAGCAAGATGGACCTCACTGTCGGACAGGTGTCTGGTATAATCGCCGCTGGCGTAGTAGTCGGTATGTTTGGCCTACCGTATGCCACAGCGTGGCTTGCTGATGCTTTCTAGTCAAGATTGTTCTGCCAACGTTATGCGCTTTCCTTTTTATCGGGACTCTGCAAGAGCGTAATAGCGCCACCACTACCAGCGCCGTTTCGTGGTCATCTATCGGTCGATTGCTGCACTCCTCATACTGGCCAACGATCTTAAGCAGTGACTCCGCTGCCTTGAGTGGTGTTCCATTCATCGTCCTCTTCTTCAGATATGCCGGCATGCTGTGTACTATGCTGATTTCGATCGCGGCCATCGTCACCCCGCTTGGTCTATACGAATCGATGGTGCCTGGTCATCCGGAGCCAGAACAATTTCATCATATTCAAGACGAAGGGATCTTTGGAACAGGGACTCCGAGAAGGAATGATAGTGTGACCTGGAGCCGAATTTGCGGCGGCTTAAGCCAACCTTTTACGTGCCCGGATTTAACACGACCTTTGCCCTCAACCAACCGCTCTATCGACAGGAGCATACCGCAAGAGACTATAGATCTCTTTACAAGCGGCTCTGCTAGTAGTAACTCACTGTCGAGCATATTCGATATTCAATGGCGTATGTGGTCGTGGACACAACTCTTAGCTACCAACCAGACTAATGCCACCAACACATCTCTGTCGAGAGACTCTTCATACCAGGAACCATATCCAATTGGAATATTCAGACAGATCTCGACGTTAGCATTGGAAGACAGGCTTGAAGTAGTTGATGGCCTTGTAATCGACGCAAAGCATGGAGGTGTCGGCTTTCGAAATCACAGCGCCCCCCGGTTGACGGTTCACGGAAGTACCTGGAGCGAAGACCTCCTCTTCATACAGCCCGTTACGAGCTGTGTCGATACTAATTTGACACTGAATTACGCCATACCGGAGAATGATGTGCTCTCATTCACCATGCAGGCTCCAAACAATATGACCGTGATCGACAGAGGCGGCTTTTCCCAATTGAACACAACTTATCCAGAGTGGGACAGGACTGATGTGCAAACAAATCCTCAACTCTGGGCTCGCGCCTACCAAGCAGCCTGGCTGTCCAATGTTTTTGCTATGAGCAAATACGGTATCAGCAATGTAACCGTAAGCAGTGATTCAAAAAAGCCTCTTGCCTTCCATGGGAAGGATTCGCTCCATAACCAATCGTTTCCAATCTCTCGAACAGTACCCAATCGTTGCTGGATCGACCGCAGCTATACAGGAACTATTGCTGCCAACCCTTTCGGCTGCTATGCTGCAAACGCAAGTGCTTCATTTCCGGAGGATGACTCGCTGGACGCTACTCCAAGCAAGATAAGTATGTATATGCTCTCGTCCTGGTTGAATGATATATGCAAACCTGGCTATAGGATCTCTCTGCGAGGCGACCGAATTCGATGCTAGCCTTGGGAACATCGGACACATTGCTACATACTGCGCCCTCATTTTCGGGGCATCCCAGAGATTAGACAGCAATCAGGACGATGACCTGCCCTTCCATGTTCCTGGCACAGCCTGGTATAGGCCTATGTACTCCTGCGCAATGGCCGTGGAGGCTACGATCAAAACCGTTACTTTTACCTTCAACACAACTGACAATCTCAATGGACTGACTGTTCTTGACATTGCGGACATGGAATACAATAGCGAGATCGAATACCCTCTTTGGGGTGTCGAAAATCTAGTGAACATAACGCATTCCTGGACACGTCCACTTTGGGGCCTTGTCTCACGCGAAGCCGCGGAAAATTTCTCACGGGACCATCTACAAACAGTCCAAAAGCCTTCCCTCTTCCTCCCTTTGACAGGTGGTTACGGGTTTACCCCAGAAAGCCAGCAGAACCTCCCCGGGGTAGAGTTCTACGGAGCTGGCTTCGGAGTCGTGGATGATATGTACTACAGCTCTCAAGGCCTTACAGACTACACCGGCAGCTCGAATCTCGCCATGTCGCAACGGTGGAACAAACTCTCAAAGTCTGCAGAGTCAATGACAACAGCCCTGAACCTGGTCTGGACGGACTACGCGGCTAATGCCGTGGTCGGGACAAAGGGAAGTCCTAGCAGTGGTGGTAGCGTGTACCGGCCAGTAAGGACCTATCGAACGGCCATCCGCTACGAGTTGGCCTACGCTATCCCTGCTCTTGCGGTTCTGGCGATCCTCCTACTAGCCTCATTCTTGAGCTTCGTTGTTCTTCTGTTCGACCGTGCTAGTCTGCCGAAGATGAAACGGTACCTCAATGCTACCTCCTCTGGAAGGATTATGGCTTCGATGCTACAGCCGCTGGGTGCTCGGGGGATTGACAACGATACACCGACTGGCGAGTGGATTCGGGCGCAGGGGAAGGTAGGAATCACTGCAGGGAAGAGCATGCCTGCACCGGTGTTAGTACCTGTCTTGAACAATGCGGAGAATAGTGCTCTTTTGAAAGGGCCGGTCGTTGGTCAAGAGCCGCTGCGGATGTGATAATGGCGATTTCCGGAATAGCTGCAACTTGAGCTTCAATTTGAGATCTTGCCCTGTCGTCGGTTTCCCCATATGGTCAAATAGCCTAGGTGCACCTGTTGCCCGAGCGTACGGGTCTGATTATCTCTTTATGTCCACACTGCCCTAACTCCGCCTGTATTTGTTCCCGACGAAGAATGTCTCGATATGACCACCCGCCCCCACTTCAGAAGGTGAATCAAGGAGAAAAGAACATACAAAAGCAAAAAATGGCCCACCCACCTGGGCTGATTTGTGCCACGTCTGCTAGGCAATTGACAGGGGTCAGGATGCTAACGAACACCAACACCCCGCAATCCCTTAGGTCTTCTAACATTGCGGTCTCTATGGACACAATTTACAACGCTAGGCATTGAGTAAAATGCTCTCCATCATGAACGAATTTATTCCTCAATCCTCAGGCAACGAGTTTGATGGCCCGGACTTCAGCAACAACCTCTTCACCGACTTGGCGCCGTTGCTGACACTCTTCGGAGAGCAAGTCACGAAGCAATTTCTCTCCCAGGCTGTACGTGAATTGTCATCCACATTCCAGGTCATTTTTTCACTAAGCTGCCGATTGCAGATGGGATATGGAGATGACATTCTACTGGCAATGGCCCCTCTGGGGATCATAACCTGCATTATCAGTGCCATCCGAGCCGGCGGTCGAAATGGCTCAAAGCTCTCGTCGGTAGAGCGGAAACCTTGTAAGATCCATCGCGGCTCGGTCAGCGCCTCGACACGATCTTGAAGCTCGCGGTATAAGCCGACGGGACTAGCCAAATTGAACACGGGGCCCTGGGCATCGACACTCGCAGGGGCACCAGGCACCAGGAACCAGGCACAGAAATCAGGTTGTGCTCTAGGACTTCCGCATCATGGGACAGTCGTATTTGTGGTGAAACACTGTTCAACAATGCAACCCCCGCCTTCCTCTCGACACAGCAAACTAACGCGATCAAGCACATAAGCCGTGCCATAGGTGCAGCCAAGTCCTGAAAAGCAATACAGCCGTTCTGCAGATGCAGCCAAGGCCCGTGTCTGCACATAAAACTTGGAACAAGCTCACTGGTACCTGCCAAGACCGGCCAGGCTGCGCCTCAAAATACTAGCCATTATAGGCAGCATCCAGCGCTGGGGTCCCTGAAGTTGGAGAATGCTTCGCTCGTTCGCTAGGCGCTCTGCAAGGCACCGGTATTCCCCGGCCACGTTTGCCAACCATTGTCGTTTGGGGTACCGGACTGGCGGGGATGGGTGAATAGGCATCCGGATATTGATCACTTCCAGAAGAATTCACCGGAAATTCTATGATATAAATGGCAAGCGATTCCTTCCCTCATCTGCCATTTGTGCTCATCAGCCAACAGTAACCCAGCAGCCATGGCAATACACCAGCAGAGGAATAATGTCTTGCGTATCTGCTGGCTAGGACTGGTGCTTTGCGCGACATTGGCGCAAGCCGCGATCGTTCCCACTCGCACTCACACCCTCAACCGTCGCGATGAGCTTGCGAACGGTGTGCTGCTAAAGGTGCTTCCCCTTGGAGAGTACGTCAAGAACCAACCAACCTCCTAAACTATTATATCACTAACATGGTCCATTGCGCAGCTCGATCACACGAGGCTCCGGAAGCAGCAAGACAAACGGCTATCGCGGTCCGCTGCACACGTTACTGGAGGAGGACTACGACAACGATATCGATTTCGTCGGCACGCTATCCGACGGGACAATGCAAGACAGCCAGCATCAGGGGCACCGCGGCTACACAATCAAGCAGATCCTCAATGCCCCGCCTAACGGCGTGTACGAAGAGGGAAACATCGTCCTCCTGCACGCGGGGACTAACAACATGAAAGGGGATAGCGACGCAGATAAAGCCCCGGATCAGCTGCGCGATCTCATTGACCACGTCTACGGGGCATGGGAGAGCGCGGTGATCATTCTTGCAAAGATCATTCCGGCCAAGACAGATGGGTTTGCGCCGCGGATTAGCAAGTTCAATGAAGCGGTCGAGGAGATCTATAATGAATACAAGGGCGACCATGAGATGCTCCTCGTTGACATGCACACGGCGTTCATGGAGGAAGGGGACTGGGAGAGCCTGATGAAAGATGACCTGCACCCGAATGACAAGGGGTACGATATCATGGCGCGGGTTTGGTTCGATGCAATCAAGGATGCAAGCGAGCAGGGCATGATCCGCAAATCGGGCGACGGCACAACACCGCCAACGGGGACGGGCTCGCAGGCTTGCAGAGAGAGCCCGTCGTGGTATAACTGGGGGCAGATTGCCATGGGGCCTTCAACGTGAGTACCGGTAAACCACCTCGAGAAAAGAGCCTTTCTCTCTGGTTTCTGTGGTTCTCTATGGGATAGTTTGCTGATGCGATGATAATGTCTAGGGCGACTGATGACGGCCTGCTGGAGCCCGACTTTGGTGAAAAGAACATTGTCAAGGCCGGAGAGTGCGATCGTGATTGGGTTCGCTTCCTAGATCTTGACGGCGACGGGTTGAAGGACTACGCGTGTCTTGACCAGAAGAACGGCTCGATGAGGGTCTGGCTGAACGATTACAAAAACTCGGGAGGTTGGACGGAGATCGAGGGACTCGTCGCGGATGGAGACGAGGATCGAGAAGGTAAAAGGATCATGTTCGCCGAGTAGGTCCTTCCCTAGTCTATATCTTTACCGCTCGTTTCCTGACCACCAGCCAGTATCAACGGCGACGGCCGAGATGACTACATTTTCCTCAATCCCCGGAGCGGCAATGTCGAAGCCTGGATCAACGAAAAGCAGAACGATGACAACAAATGGATGTGGAACTGGATCGGGGTGATATCCGAGGGCTTTGACCTTGAGCCCGAGCAGCTTCGCATGGGTGACATTGATGGAGACGGGAGGGATGACTTCCTTGTCGTGGACGAGAAGACCGGAGCAGTGCAAGCCTGGTTTAACAACGGGGCTGGGGACAAGCCGGACTATTATAAATTTGGCGAGATTGCCTCTGGCAGAACAGCCACTGAGAACGACAAGGTTGTTTTTGCTGACCTGACCGGTAGCGGCAGGGTTGATTATATCCTTGTTGGCGAGTCAGGCAAGGCTGTGGGTATCGTCAACCGTCTGCAGGGGAAATCACTCCAACCACGCTGGTTAGAGGCTGTGACGCTGTTTGAAGGTCCAGATTCGGATGATGTCGACCAGGATTCCATACATTTTGCCGACATCACTGGCGACGGCAGGGCAGACTATCTCTTCATTGGACCAAAGGGGAGTGTGGAACGCTATGAGAACAAGGGCACAGGGGTAGATACCAAGAGGGCGATGGGACTTTCTTGTGTGACTGTAAGTTGTCCACTTTATAGTCCCTTACCGCATGCATATGCTTATCAGGAGTAGTGGACGGTGACGGGGTCGCGGATTACTTCTGGATCAACGAGAATGGCCAGGGATGGGGATACCTTAACCGAGGCAATGGTGTGGAGGATAGTTGGCAGTACATTGGTAATATTGCTCGAGGAACGCACGACCGAGAAGAAATCCGAATGGGAGTACTAACGGACTCCAAACGGGCTGACTATATCGTTGTCAACAAGGACTCCGGAAGGGCGAAGTGGTACGAGAATCTGGGTGAAGATTCCAACGGCGAGTATCAATTTGCCGAGCGGAATTATATCGCGGATGGGCCTGCGGAGACAATCGGTAAGACCTTTGGTATGCATTGGAATGCAAAGAACGTCCGGTTTGCAGAGTGAGTTCGCCCGCTTGGATCCGGATGCAACATGATCGCTAAATAACGGCACAGCCTGGATAATGATGGTCTGGACGACTATGTCTACGTCGACGATCACGGCGCTGTGGTATGGTGGCGGTTCCGTGGCGCCAACGCGGACCCGATTCTTGCGGCACCAGTCAAGGTTGCCGACGGTGTTGGGGTTCGAGCATCACAGGTATGGTTTGCAGATACTGATGGGGACACCCTGTTGGACTACGTGGTTGTGAGTAGGATCACAGGCGCCACCACAACATACCTCAATCTTGGTTTCCGCGGCCCAGACGCGACGGATGGCGCCCCAGGGTCAATTCGATGGGACACCCCGAGGAGCTTCGCGGACGGGGTTGCTGGACTTGAGGGGGACCCTGTTGGCAAGGTTCCTGGTCGTAGTGTGAGACTAGCTGAGGCAAGCACCCCTTCTGTTCAACTTCATGAGGTTCTGAAATTGACAGCTAGCAGATGACTGGGGACAACAGATGGGATTACGTCGTCGTAGGACCGGACCAGGGAACGCTCCTCCACTGGCAGAACCGATGCCCAGACTACTACCCAGAAGACCCCCCCGACGGAAAACCGGGCTGCAGGTGGGACTCGAAGGATCCGCGCGCGTGGGAGGCAAGCGGTGCTGCCAAACTCACGGATGATTTCATTGCGGGACGTGGATTAGAAGAAAGTAGGTTCGCAACGCCCCATCGTGTTCACAGCACTAAAGAAGCCACTAGAGGATTGGTTGGGGGCAATGGATCAGGAGTATTACCTCAATTCAACCGATTCCCCTACCATCGACTGCCAAGGCCTCGAAAGCAATAACTGTATCCTGATCCAGGACGAGACTGGCTGTTCTGGTCTGGACGAGACTGCCTGTGAGTATTCAGCCCCCCAGTGGCCTCTCTCGAGCTCACAACTTTGTACAGACTGGTATGTCCGGGCAATGGCAAGCAGCACACATCAGATTTTCAACCTCATGTATAATTCGCTTATAGCAGGAACCCTTGCTAATTTGGCTTCTGTGGGTGATATGATTGATGATTTCGATACTGAAGAGCCAGACAGCGACACCCTCACGCAAGTCTTTTCGACGCTTGCTGCCGGTGAGGGCCATCTTCCTTGTCTTTCAGCGTGAGGCGCTAACACACGTGGCTCTTGCTAGTTGCTGGCATAGCAGCTTCAATTGCAACAGCTGGAGGAGCAGCTGCGGCCGCCAACGCGTTCACCTTTGCCGGGGCTGCTATATCGGTTAGTTTCCTTCTCCGATGCACCCTCCGTGCTCTGGCTGATCATGAGATAGCTTACCGGGGCCAATATGCCCTCAGGAGATATGGACGACCTTGACGACGTCGATAATAAAATAAGCGTTTATATTGGTGACATATTGAAAGGCGGTGCCAAGGTAATTCGAGACGCCCTCGCTGGTATTTTTGGTAGCGATCGTGAGGACGCCCAGGACGCCATCAAGGGTATTCGAAAGCAACTTATCGACAGCGAGCTCATTGACGCCGGTGATTGGAAGACCATTCAGGGCCAGATGTAAGTGTAGGCTGGTATACATCCTCATGATATCTAGGACGGGCTGACACTCCCCCAGCTTCAACGGCGGTGGATTCATGGATCCTGATGATGGTGATATCGCAGAAGCGATGTCTAACACTGGAGAACGGCTGGTGAGTATTGAACACCGCCCAATCATGCTAAGATGGTGCTAATAGACGTTATTCAGTCACATGCCGTGCTGGGCCATCTGCTCGCCTCGATGAAATATATCGTCGTCAATCCGGTTGATAACCCCCTTTCCCAAGCATCGCGTCCGTACAGTGACTCATTCTCCGCTAGTTGATCCCAGATCGAGATGCCTGCGACTTTTTCAAGTCAGCACGAATGGTCGAGGTGGGTGATTTCTGAGCAGCCGACACACAAACTTGGATTATCTTCTGACTGTCTTCTAGGACGAGTGTTTATATCTTGTCCGTCTCCCAAGAGAGCAGCTGGTCTCCGAAAGCGTACCCGACGATATCATCGACACCATCGAAAACAAGTACAATGTCAACCTCGACGCCTTGTTAAAGAGTGCCAGGGACTGCGACAACTACAAAAAAGACGATGACGACAACCAGGATGTAGTGGAGGCGATCTCCAAAGACCGGGATTCCTACCCTAAGTGCTTTTTGGGACTCGGTTATGCGAAAGCGTCCAAGGAGAATGTAGGATACCCCTTTGTCGAGGCGGCGAACAAGGACGATCTCCCTGACTGGGTCGATGAAAGGAATACTTGGGACGAGGGGCTCGAGAAGGCCTGTGAACTGAAATCCTGGCAAGATACCGAGCCGTGCAAGAACTTCAACACGTGAGGCGTTCTTTTTCTTCAGGAGTTCTCATTTCATCGCTCTCTCCGTTCTTATTCTACGCCAGTGTGTTTGAAAGTCCATGGACGTATCTATTGGCGACCCACTATTTGGTTTTTTTGCTTTGCTGGAGATTACTTGCAGTCGGATGTAATATGAATCATACTAGTTACAACTATCCTAGTGAAAGGGCTTGATGGGTCTACGTACATTCATGCTGCAGTTCGCCACAATAAAAAATGTATAACCAGGGATAGTGAGCGAGCGGCCTGAACCAACCCAACAAGACAACAAAACCAAGCTACACAGGTATAGATACTCGCTACGCTGGCAAAAAAAACATACAACAGCTGGGATTCGCATGTGGTCACCCACCATACTACTAACCAGCCGGCGTGAGGCTTAAGTACGGCTGAGCGGACGGGAAGCCCTGTTCTCCTCACCCTGTGGTCGTATGTACTAGTTCTTTTACATCTACGTTCTATAATCACTACGATGACAAAATACTTTCCTTCTCAAGAGCCCCAGGCAACAGAGTGGGTAACCTAGGGCTCAAGCTTTCAGATAAGGTCGAGCGACTAGTAACTAGTAGATCTCCAGAACTTAGAAGACATTCACGTTACCCACTCCAGAGCAGTGGAGATTAGATTAGCTTAGCTTAGCTTCCCTTCGTCCGCGGTTCATGCACCCAAACTCTGATTGATTTCTATCCTATTCAGGGGCTCGACCTGTTTATGCCACTGCAGCAATAATAATAATGAACTCAGTCAAGCTGCTTCTCCTCGGCGACTCCCCAAACACCACCGACTTTCTCCACAGGGTACCCTCCTACTACCAGACCCACTATTTCTCGTCCTCTGACTAACTCCACCACGCAGTTCAATCGCGCTGCCGTCGCGCGGGCCGTCGCTGCAGGCACACTCTCCGCGCCTGGAACACTCGAATACGTCAGAGAGTGCAGCATAAGCCCAAGCCCAAGCTCAAGCTCAAACACAACCAAAATACAAGTCCAAGTAATCACACGCACAAAGCACCTCCACGAAACGGGCGAGCTGCAATGTTTCGAAGACAACACCGGTCCAGCCGGGATCATCCTCATTTACGACGTCACGTCCGGATTCTCATTTGAGGGCGTTCAGAAGGCTCTGCTTGACCTGACGCTGCGCGAGGAGCTCGAAGATGAGAGTGGAGAATGCATTCAGATCTGTGTAGTCGGCGACACGGGTATATTAGGCTTTGACGCTGCGGAGCGTGTTGTTCCCGGTGAGGAGGGGCGGGCGCTGGCGGGGAGGTTCGGGGCGGGGTTTGTGGAGGTTTCGACGGAGAGTGGGCGCGATGTTGATCGGGTTGTTGAGGGGGTCGTCAGGGGGTGTTTGGGGTTGG